>NW_026943870.1:0-106792 GCF_035594765.1 Anolis carolinensis
CTCTGCCAGTGTCGGTTGTCCTACAACTAACATGAGCTTCATTCCAACCTGCCTATATTATTCCCTGGCATGAACTATAGTCACAATCCATGGTTTTCTACGTTTTGAAGGCCCTTTGATCTACCAGTGTTGGTTGCCCTACAACTCGCATGGCATCAATCCAACCTGCCTATATTATTCCCTGGCATGAACTATAGTCACAATCTATGGTTTCCTAGGTTTTGAAGGCCATTTGGTCTACCAGTGTTGGTCCTACAACTCGCATGAGCTTCATTCCAACCTGTCTATATTATTCCTTGGCATGAACTATAGTCACAATCCATGGTTTTCTAGGTTTTGAAGGCCCTTTGGTCTTCCAGTGTTGGTTGCCCTACAACTCGCATGAGCTTCATTCCAACCTGCCTATATTATTCCCTGGCATAAACTATAGTCACAATCCATGGTTTCCTAGGTTTTGAAGGCCCTTTGGTTTACCAGTGTTGGTTGCCCTACAACTCGCATGAGCTTCATTCCAACCTGCCTATATTATTCCCTGGCATGAACTATAGTCACAATCCATGGTTTTCTAGGTTTTGAAGGCCCATTGGTCTACCAGTGTTGGTTGCCCTACAACTCGCAAGGCATAAATCCAACCTGCCTATATTATTCCCTGGCATGAACTATAGTCAAAATCCATGGTTTTCTAGGTTTTGAAGGCCCTTTGGTCTACCAGTGTGGGTTGCCCTACAACTCGCATGAGCTTCATTCCAACCTGCCTATATTATTACCTGGCATGAACTATGGAAAACCTCCATGCTTGCCTAGGCTTTGAAGGCCCTTTACTCTACCAGTGTTGGTTGTCCTTCAACTCGCATGAGCTTCATTCCAACCTGCCTATATTATTCCCTGGCATGAACTATAGTCACAATCCATGGTTTCCTAGGCTTTGAAGGCCATTTGGTCTACCATTGTGGGTTGCCCTACAACTCGCATGAGCTTCATCCAACCTGGCTATATTATTCCCTGGCATGAACTATAGTCACAATCCATGGTTTCCTAGCTTTTAAAGGCCATTTGGTCTACCAGTGTAGGTCCTACAACTCGCATGAGCTTCATTCCAACCTGCCTATATAATTCCCTGGCATGAACTATAGTCACAATCCATGGTTTCGTAGGTTTTGAAGGCCCTTTGGTCTACCAGTGTTGGTTGTCCTACAACTCGCATGAGCTTCATTCCAACCTGCCTATATTATTCCCTGGCATGAACTATAGTCACAATCCATGGTTTCCTAGCTTTTAAAGGCCATTTGGTCTACCAGTGTAGGTCCTACAACTCGCATGGCATCAATCCAACCTGCCTATATTATTCCCTGGCATGAACTATAGTCACAATCCATGGTTTCCTAGGCTTTGAAGGCCCTTTGGTCTACCATTGTGGGTTGCCCTACAACTCGCATGAGCTTCATCCAACCTGGCTATATTATTCCCTGGCATGAACTATAGTCACAATCCATGGTTTCCTAGGTTTTGAAGGCCATTTGGTCTACCAGTGTTGGTCCTACAACTCGCATGAGCTTCATCCAACCTGGCTATATTATTCCCTGGCATAAACTATAGTCACAATCCATGGTTTCCTAGGTTTTGAAGGCCATTTGGTCTACCAGTGTTGGTTGTCCTACAACTCGCATGAGCTTCATTCCAACCTGCCTATATTATTCCCTGGCATGAACTATAGTCACAATCCATTGTTTTTCTAGGTTTTGAAGGCCCTTTGGTCTTCCATTGTGGGTTGCCCTACAACTCGCATGAGCTTCAATCCAACCTGCCTATATTATTCCCTTGCATGAACTATAGTTACAATCCATGGTTTCCTAGGTTTTGAAGGCCCTTTGGTCTACCAGTGTTGGTTGTCCTACAACTCGCATGAGCTTCATTCCAACCTGCCTATATTATTCCCTGGCATGAACTATAGTCACAATCCATGGTTTCCTAGGCTTTGAAGGCCCTTTGGTCTACCATTGTGGGTTGCCCTACAACTCGCATGAGCTTCATCCAACCTGGCTATATTATTCCCTGGCATAAACTATAGTCACAATCCATGGTTTCGTAGGTTTTGAAGGCCCTTTGGTATACCAGTGTTGGTTGTCCTACAACTCGCATGAGCTTCATTCCAACCTGCCTATATTATTCCCTGGCATGAACTATAGTCACAATCCATGGTTTCGTAGGTTTTGAAGGCCCTTTGGTCTACCAGTGTTGGTTGTCCTACAACTCGCATGAGCTTCATTCCAACCTGCCTATATTATTCCCTGGCATGAACTATAGTCACAATCCATGGTTTTCTAGGTTTTGAAGGCCCTTTGGTCTTCCAGTGTTGGTTGCCCTACAACTCGCATGAGCTTCATTCCAACCTGCCTATATTATTCCCTGGCATAAACTATAGTCACAATCCATGGTTTCCTAGGTTTTGAAGGCCCTTTGGTTTACCAGTGTTGGTTGCCCTACAACTCGCATGAGCTTCATTCCAACCTGCCTATATTATTCCCTGGCATGAACTATAGTCACAATCCATGGTTTTCTAGGTTTTGAAGGCCCATTGGTCTACCAGTGTTGGTTGCCCTACAACTCGCATGGCATCAATCCAACCTGCCTATATTATTCCCTGGCATGAACTATAGTCAAAATCCATGGTTTTCTAGGTTTTGAAGGCCATTTGGTCTACCAGTGTGGGTTGCCCTACAACTCGCATGAGCTTCATTCCAACCTGCCTATATTATTCCCTGGCATGAACTATGGAAAACCTCCATGCTTGCCTAGGCTTTGAAGGCCCTTTACTCTACCAGTGTTGGTTGCCTACAACTAACATGAGCTTCATTCCAACCTGCCTATATTATTCCCTGGCATGAACTATAGTCACAATCCATGGTTTTCTAGGTTTTGAAGGCCCTTTGGTCTAACAGTGTTGGTTGTCCTACAACTAACATGAGCTTCATTCCAACCTGCCTATATTATTCCCTGGCATGAACTATAGTCACAATCCATGGTTTTCTAGGTTTTGAAGGCCCATTGGTCTACCAGTGTTGGTTGTCCTTCAACTCGCATGAGCTTCATTCCAACCTGGCTACATTATTCCCTGGCATGAACTATAGTCACAATCCATGGTTTCGTAGGTTTTGAAGGCCCTTTGGTTTACCAGTGTTGGTTGTCCTTCAACTCTCATGAGCTTCAATCCAACCTGCCTATATTATTCCCTGGCATGAACTATAGAAAACCTCCATGCCTGCCTAGGCTTTGAAGGCCCTTTACTCTACCAGTGTTGGTTGCCTACAACTAACATGAGCTTCATTCCAACCTGCCTATATTATTCCCTGGCATGAACTATAGTCACAATCCATGGTTTTCTAGGTTTTGAAGACCCTTTGGTCTACCAGTGTTGGTTGTCCTACGACTCGCATGAGCTTCATTCCAACCTGCCTATATTATTCCCTGGCATGAACTGTAGTCACAATCCATGGTTTTCTAGGTTTTGAAGGCCCTTTGGTCTACCAGTGTTGGTTGTCCTTCAACTCGCATGAGCTTCATTCCAACCTGCCTATATTATTCCCTGGCATGAACTATAGTCACAATCCATGGTTTTCTAGGTTTTGAAGGCCCTTTGGTCTAACAGTGTTGGTTGTCCTACAACTAACATGAGCTTCATTCCAACCTGCCTATATTATTCCCTGGCATGAACTATAGTCACAATCCATGGTTTTCTAGGTTTTGAACGCCCTTTGGTCTACCAGTGTTGGTTGTCCTTCAACTCGCATGAGCTTCATTCCTACCTGCCTATATTATTCCCTGGCATGAACTATAGTCACAATCCATTGTTTTTCTGGGTTTTCAAGGCCCTTTGGTCTTCCAGTGTAGGTTGCCCTACAACTCGCATGAGCTTCATTCCAACCTGCCTATATTATTCCCTGGCATAAACTATAGTCACAATCCATGGTTTCCTTGGTTTTGAAGGCCCTTTGGTTTACCAGTGTTGGTTGCCCTACAACTCGCATGAGCTTCATTCCAATCTGCCTATATTATTCCCTGGTATGAACTATTGTCACAATCCATGGTTTTCTAGGTTTTGAAGGCCCATTGGTCTACCAGTGTTGGTTGCCCTACAACTCGCATGGCATAAATCCAACCTGCCTATATTATTCCCTGGCATGAACTATAGTCAAAATCCATGGTTTCCTAGGCTTTGAAGGCCCTTTGGTCTACCATTGTGGGTTGCCCTACAACTCGCATGAGCTTCATCCAACCTGGCTATATTATTCCCTGGCATGAACTATAGTCACAATCCATGGTTTCCTAGGATTTGAAGGCCATTTGGTCTACCAGTGTTGGTCCTACAACTCGCATGAGCTTCATTCCAACCTGCCTATATTATTCCCTGGCATGAACTATAGTCACAATCCATGGTTTCGTAGGTTTTGAAGGCCCTTTGGTCTACCAGTGTTGGTTGTCCTACAACTCGCATGAGCTTCATTCCAACCTGCCTATATTATTCCCTGGCATGAACTATAGTCACAATCCATGGTTTCGTAGGTTTTGAAGGCCCTTTGGTCTACCAGTGTTGGTTGTCCTACAACTCGCATGAGCTTCATTCCAACCTGCCTATATTATTCCCTGGCATGAACTATAGTCACAATCCATTGTTTTTCTAGGTTTTGAAGGCCCTTTGGTCTTCCATTGTGGGTTGCCCTACAACTCGCATGAGCTTCAATCCAACCTGCCTATATTATTCCCTGGCATGAACTATAGTTACAATCCATGGTTTCCTAGGTTTTGAAGGCCCCTTGCTCTGCCAGTGTCGGTTGTCCTACAACTAACATGAGCTTCATTCCAACCTGCCTATATTATTCCCTGGCATGAACTATAGTCACAATCCATGGTTTTCTACGTTTTGAAGGCCCTTTGATCTACCAGTGTTGGTTGCCCTACAACTCGCATGGCATCAATCCAACCTGCCTATATTATTCCCTGGCATGAACTATAGTCACAATCTATGGTTTCCTAGGTTTTGAAGGCCATTTGGTCTACCAGTGTTGGTCCTACAACTCGCATGAGCTTCATTCCAACCTGTCTATATTATTCCTTGGCATGAACTATAGTCACAATCCATGGTTTTCTAGGTTTTGAAGGCCCTTTGGTCTTCCAGTGTTGGTTGCCCTACAACTCGCATGAGCTTCATTCCAACCTGCCTATATTATTCCCTGGCATAAACTATAGTCACAATCCATGGTTTCCTAGGTTTTGAAGGCCCTTTGGTTTACCAGTGTTGGTTGCCCTACAACTCGCATGAGCTTCATTCCAACCTGCCTATATTATTCCCTGGCATGAACTATAGTCACAATCCATGGTTTTCTAGGTTTTGAAGGCCCATTGGTCTACCAGTGTTGGTTGCCCTACAACTCGCAAGGCATAAATCCAACCTGCCTATATTATTCCCTGGCATGAACTATAGTCAAAATCCATGGTTTTCTAGGTTTTGAAGGCCCTTTGGTCTACCAGTGTGGGTTGCCCTACAACTCGCATGAGCTTCATTCCAACCTGCCTATATTATTCCCTGGCATGAACTATGGAAAACCTCCATGCTTGCCTAGGCTTTGAAGGCCCTTTACTCTACCAGTGTTGGTTGTCCTTCAACTCGCATGAGCTTCATTCCAACCTGTCTATATTATTCCCTGGCATGAACTATAGTCACAATCCATGGTTTTCTAAGTTTTGAAGGCCCTTTGGTCTAACAGTGTTGGTTGTCCTACAACTAACATGAGCTTCATTCCAACCTGCCTATATTATTCCCTGGCATGAACTATAGTCACAATCCATGGTTTTCTAGGTTTTGAACGCCCTTTCGTCTACCAGTGTTGGTTGTCCTTCAACTGGCATGAGCTTCATTCCAACCTGCCTATATTATTCCCTGGCATGAACTATAGTCACAATCCATGGTTTCCTAGGCTTTGAAGGCCATTTGGTCTACCATTGTGGGTTGCCCTACAACTCGCATGAGCTTCATCCAACCTGGCTATATTATTCCCTGGCATGAACTATAGTCACAATCCATGGTTTCCTAGGTTTTGAAGGCCATTTGGTCTACCAGTGTAGGTCCTACAACTCGCATGAGCTTCATTCCAACCTGCCTATATAATTCCCTGGCATGAACTATAGTCACAATCCATGGTTTCGTAGGTTTTGAAGGCCCTTTGGTCTACCAGTGTTGGTTGTCCTACAACTCGCATGAGCTTCATTCCAACCTGCCTATATTATTCCCTGGCATGAACTATAGTCACAATCCATGGTTTTCTAGGTTTTGAAGGCCCTTTTATCTACCAGTGTTGGTTGCCCTACAACTCGCATGGCATCAATCCAACCTGCCTATATTATTCCCTGGCATGAACTATAGTCACAATCCATGGTTTCCTAGGCTTTGAAGGCCCTTTGGTCTACCATTGTGGGTTGCCCTACAACTCGCATGAGCTTCATCCAACCTGGCTATATTATTCCCTGGCATGAACTATAGTCACAATCCATGGTTTCCTAGGTTTTGAAGGCCATTTGGTCTACCAGTGTTGGTCCTACAACTCGCATGAGCTTCATCCAACCTGGCTATATTATTCCCTGGCATAAACTATAGTCACAATCCATGGTTTCCTAGGTTTTGAAGGCCATTTGGTCTACCAGTGTTGGTTGTCCTACAACTCGCATGAGCTTCATTCCAACCTGCCTATATTATTCCCTGGCATGAACTATAGTCACAATCCATTGTTTTTCTAGGTTTTGAAGGCCCTTTGGTCTTCCATTGTGGGTTGCCCTACAACTCGCATGAGCTTCAATCCAACCTGCCTATATTATTCCCTTGCATGAACTATAGTTACAATCCATGGTTTCCTAGGTTTTGAAGGCCCTTTGGTCTACCAGTGTTGGTTGTCCTACAACTCGCATGAGCTTCATTCCAACCTGCCTATATTATTCCCTGGCATGAACTATAGTCACAATCCATGGTTTCGTAGGCTTTGAAGGCCCTTTGGTCTACCATTGTGGGTTGCCCTACAACTCGCATGAGCTTCATCCAACCTGGCTATATTATTCCCTGGCATAAACTATAGTCACAATCCATGGTTTCGTAGGTTTTGAAGGCCCTTTGGTCTACCAGTGTTGGTTGTCGTACAACTCGCATGAGCTTCATTCCAACCTGCCTATATTATTCCCTGGCATGAACTATAGTCACAATCCATGGTTTCGTAGGTTTTGAAGGCCCTTTGGTCTACCAGTGTTGGTTGTCCTACAACTCGCATGAGCTTCATTCCAACCTGCCTATATTATTCCCTGGCATGAACTATAGTCACAATCCATGGTTTTCTAGGTTTTGAAGGCCCTTTGGTCTTCCAGTGTTGGTTGCCCTACAACTCGCATGAGCTTCATTCCAACCTGCCTATATTATTCCCTGGCATAAACTATAGTCACAATCCATGGTTTCCTAGGTTTTGAAGGCCCTTTGGTTTACCAGTGTTGGTTGCCCTACAACTCGCATGAGCTTCATTCCAACCTGCCTATATTATTCCCTGGCATGAACTATAGTCACAATCCATGGTTTTCTAGGTTTTGAAGGCCCATTGGTCTACCAGTGTTGGTTGCCCTACAACTCGCATGGCATCAATCCAACCTGCCTATATTATTCCCTGGCATGAACTATAGTCAAAATCCATGGTTTTCTAGGTTTTGAAGGCCATTTGGTCTACCAGTGTGGGTTGCCCTACAACTCGCATGAGCTTCATTCCAACCTGCCTATATTATTCCCTGGCATGAACTATGGAAAACCTCCATGCTTGCCTAGGCTTTGAAGGCCCTTTACTCTACCAGTGTTGGTTGCCTACAACTAACATGAGCTTCATTCCAACCTGCCTATATTATTCCCTGGCATGAACTATAGTCACAATCCATGGTTTTCTAGGTTTTGAAGGCCCTTTGGTCTAACAGTGTTGGTTGTCCTACAACTAACATGAGCTTCATTCCAACCTGCCTATATTATTCCCTGGCATGAACTATAGTCACAATCCATGGTTTTCTAGGTTTTGAACGCCCTTTCGTCTACCAGTGTTGGTTGTCCTTCAACTGGCATGAGCTTCATTCCAACCTGCCTATATTATTCCCTGGCATGAACTATAGTCACAATCCATGGTTTCCTAGGCTTTGAAGGCCATTTGGTCTACCATTGTGGGTTGCCCTACAACTCGCATGAGCTTCATCCAACCTGGCTATATTATTCCCTGGCATGAACTATAGTCACAATCCATGGTTTCCTAGGTTTTGAAGGCCCTTTGGTCTACCAGTGTTGGTTGTCCTACAACTCGCATGAGCTTCATTCCAACCTGCCTATATTATTCCCTGGCATGAACTATAGTCACAATCCATGGTTTTCTAGGTTTTGAAGGCCCTTTTATCTACCAGTGTTGGTTGCCCTACAACTCGCATGGCATCAATCCAACCTGCCTATATTATTCCCTGGCATGAACTATAGTCACAATCAATGGTTTCCTAGGCTTTGAAGGCCCTTTGGTCTACCATTGTGGGTTGCCCTACAACTCGCATGAGCTTCATCCAACCTGGCTATATTATTCCCTGGCATGAACTATAGAAACAATCCATGGTTTCCTAGGTTTTGAAGGCCATTTGGTCTACCAGTGTTGGTCCTACAACTCGCATGAGCTTCATCCAACCTGGCTATATTATTCCCTGGCATAAACTATAGTCACAATCCATGGTTTCCTAGGTTTTGAAGGCCATTTGGTCTACCAGTGTTGGTTGTCCTACAACTCGCATGAGCTTCATTCCAACCTGCCTATATTATTCCCTGGCATGAACTATAGTCACAATCCATGGTTTTCTAGGTTTTGAAGGCCCATTGGTCTACCAGTGTTGGTTGCCCTACAACTCGCATGGCATAAATCCAACCTGCCTATATTATTCCCTGGCATGAACTATAGTCAAAATCCATGGTTTCCTAGGCTTTGAAGGCCCTTTGGTCTACCATTGTGGGTTGCCCTACAACTCGCATGAGCTTCATCCAACCTGGCTATATTATTCCCTGGCATGAACTATAGTCACAATCCATGGTTTCCTAGGATTTGAAGGCCATTTGGTCTACCAGTGTTGGTCCTACAACTCGCATGAGCTTCATTCCAACCTGCCTATATTATTCCCTGGCATGAACTATAGTCACAATCCATGGTTTCGTAGGTTTTGAAGGCCCTTTGGTCTACCAGTGTTGGTTGTCCTACAACTCGCATGAGCTTCATTCCAACCTGCCTATATTATTCCCTGGCATGAACTATAGTCACAATCCATGGTTTCGTAGGTTTTGAAGGCCCTTTGGTCTACCAGTGTTGGTTGTCCTACAACTCGCATGAGCTTCATTCCAACCTGCCTATATTATTCCCTGGCATGAACTATAGTCACAATCCATTGTTTTTCTAGGTTTTGAAGGCCCTTTGGTCTTCCATTGTGGGTTGCTCTACAACTCGCATGAGCTTCAATCCAACCTGCCTATATTATTCCCTGGCATGAACTATAGTTACAATCCATGGTTTCCTAGGTTTTGAAGGCCCCTTGCTCTGCCAGTGTCGGTTGTCCTACAACTAACATGAGCTTCATTCCAACCTGCCTATATTATTCCCTGGCATGAACTATAGTCACAATCCATGGTTTTCTACGTTTTGAAGGCCCTTTGATCTACCAGTGTTGGTTGCCCTACAACTCGCATGGCATCAATCCAACCTGCCTATATTATTCCCTGGCATGAACTATAGTCACAATCTATGGTTTCCTAGGTTTTGAAGGCCATTTGGTCTACCAGTGTTGGTCCTACAACTCGCATGAGCTTCATTCCAACCTGTCTATATTATTCCTTGGCATGAACTATAGTCACAATCCATGGTTTTCTAGGTTTTGAAGGCCCTTTGGTCTTCCAGTGTTGGTTGCCCTACAACTCGCATGAGCTTCATTCCAACCTGCCTATATTATTCCCTGGCATAAACTATAGTCACAATCCATGGTTTCCTAGGTTTTGAAGGCCCTTTGGTTTACCAGTGTTGGTTGCCCTACAACTCGCATGAGCTTCATTCCAACCTGCCTATATTATTCCCTGGCATGAACTATAGTCACAATCCATGGTTTTCTAGGTTTTGAAGGCCCATTGGTCTACCAGTGTTGGTTGCCCTACAACTCGCAAGGCATAAATCCAACCTGCCTATATTATTCCCTGGCATGAACTATAGTCAAAATCCATGGTTTTCTAGGTTTTGAAGGCCCTTTGGTCTACCAGTGTGGGTTGCCCTACAACTCGCATGAGCTTCATTCCAACCTGCCTATATTATTACCTGGCATGAACTATGGAAAACCTCCATGCTTGCCTAGGCTTTGAAGGCCCTTTACTCTACCAGTGTTGGTTGTCCTTCAACTCGCATGAGCTTCATTCCAACCTGTCTATATTATTCCCTGGCATGAACTATAGTCACAATCCATGGTTTTCTAAGTTTTGAAGGCCCTTTGGTCTAACAGTGTTGGTTGTCCTACAACTAACATGAGCTTCATTCCAACCTGCCTATATTATTCCCTGGCATGAACTATAGTCACAATCCATGGTTTTCTAGGTTTTGAACGCCCTTTCGTCTACCAGTGTTGGTTGTCCTTCAACTGGCATGAGCTTCATTCCAACCTGCCTATATTATTCCCTGGCATGAACTATAGTCACAATCCATGGTTTCCTAGGCTTTGAAGGCCATTTGGTCTACCATTGTGGGTTGCCCTACAACTCGCATGAGCTTCATCCAACCTGGCTATATTATTCCCTGGCATGAACTATAGTCACAATCCATGGTTTCCTAGGTTTTGAAGGCCATTTGGTCTACCAGTGTAGGTCCTACAACTCGCATGAGCTTCATTCCAACCTGCCTATATAATTCCCTGGCATG
This sequence comes from Anolis carolinensis, assembly GCF_035594765.1. Classification (NCBI taxonomy): domain Eukaryota; kingdom Metazoa; phylum Chordata; class Lepidosauria; order Squamata; family Anolidae; genus Anolis; species Anolis carolinensis. Next base: position 10,986 of record NW_026943870.1, read on the forward strand.
AACTATAGTCACAATCCATGGTTTCGTAGGTTTTGAAGGCCCTTTGGTCTACCAGTGTTGGTTGTCCTACAACTCGCATGAGCTTCATTCCAACCTGCCTATATTATTCCCTGGCATGAACTATAGTCACAATCCATGGTTTTCTAGGTTTTGAAGGCCCTTTTATCTACCAGTGTTGGTTGCCCTACAACTCGCATGGCATCAATCCAACCTGCCTATATTATTCCCTGGCATGAACTATAGTCACAATCCATGGTTTCCTAGGCTTTGAAGGCCCTTTGGTCTACCATTGTGGGTTGCCCTACAACTCGCATGAGCTTCATCCAACCTGGCTATATTATTCCCTGGCATGAACTATAGTCACAATCCATGGTTTCCTAGGTTTTGAAGGCCATTTGGTCTACCAGTGTTGGTCCTACAACTCGCATGAGCTTCATCCAACCTGGCTATATTATTCCCTGGCATAAACTATAGTCACAATCCATGGTTTCCTAGGTTTTGAAGGCCATTTGGTCTACCAGTGTTGGTTGTCCTACAACTCGCATGAGCTTCATTCCAACCTGCCTATATTATTCCCTGGCATGAACTATAGTCACAATCCATTGTTTTTCTAGGTTTTGAAGGCCCTTTGGTCTTCCATTGTGGGTTGCCCTACAACTCGCATGAGCTTCAATCCAACCTGCCTATATTATTCCCTTGCATGAACTATAGTTACAATCCATGGTTTCCTAGGTTTTGAAGGCCCTTTGGTCTACCAGTGTTGGTTGTCCTACAACTCGCATGAGCTTCATTCCAACCTGCCTATATTATTCCCTGGCATGAACTATAGTCACAATCCATGGTTTCCTAGGCTTTGAAGGCCCTTTGATCTACCATTGTGGGTTGCCCTACAACTCGCATGAGCTTCATCCAACCTGGCTATATTATTCCCTGGCATAAACTATAGTCACAATCCATGGTTTCGTAGGTTTTGAAGGCCCTTTGGTCTACCAGTGTTGGTTGTCGTACAACTCGCATGAGCTTCATTCCAACCTGCCTATATTATTCCCTGGCATGAACTATAGTCACAATCCATGGTTTCGTAGGTTTTGAAGGCCCTTTGGTCTACCAGTGTTGGTTGTCCTACAACTCGCATGAGCTTCATTCCAACCTGCCTATATTATTCCCTGGCATGAACTATAGTCACAATCCATGGTTTTCTAGGTTTTGAAGGCCCTTTGGTCTTCCAGTGTTGGTTGCCCTACAACTCGCATGAGCTTCATTCCAACCTGCCTATATTATTCCCTGGCATAAACTATAGTCACAATCCATGGTTTCCTAGGTTTTGAAGGCCCTTTGGTTTACCAGTGTTGGTTGCCCTGCAACTCGCATGAGCTTCATTCCAACCTGCCTATATTATTCCCTGGCATGAACTATAGTCACAATCCATGGTTTTCTAGGTTTTGAAGGCCCATTGGTCTACCAGTGTTGGTTGCCCTACAACTCGCATGGCATCAATCCAACCTGCCTATATTATTCCCTGGCATGAACTATAGTCAAAATCCATGGTTTTCTAGGTTTTGAAGGCCATTTGGTCTACCAGTGTGGGTTGCCCTACAACTCGCATGAGCTTCATTCCAACCTGCCTATATTATTCCCTGGCATGAACTATGGAAAACCTCCATGCTTGCCTAGGCTTTGAAGGCCCTTTACTCTACCAGTGTTGGTTGCCTACAACTAACATGAGCTTCATTCCAACCTGCCTATATTATTCCCTGGCATGAACTATAGTCACAATCCATGGTTTTCTAGGTTTTGAAGGCCCTTTGGTCTAACAGTGTTGGTTGTCCTACAACTAACATGAGCTTCATTCCAACCTGCCTATATTATTCCCTGGCATGAACTATAGTCACAATCCATGGTTTTCTAGGTTTTGAACGCCCTTTCATCTACCAGTGTTGGTTGTCCTTCAACTGGCATGAGCTTCATTCCAACCTGCCTATATTATTCCCTGGCATGAACTATAGTCACAATCCATGGTTTCCTAGGCTTTGAAGGCCATTTGGTCTACCATTGTGGGTTGCCCTACAACTCGCATGAGCTTCATCCAACCTGGCTATATTATTCCCTGGCATGAACTATAGTCACAATCCATGGTTTCCTAGGTTTTGAAGGCCCTTTGGTCTACCAGTGTTGGTTGTCCTACAACTCGCATGAGCTTCATTCCAACCTGCCTATATTATTCCCTGGCATGAACTATAGTCACAATCCATGGTTTTCTAGGTTTTGAAGGCCCTTTTATCTACCAGTGTTGGTTGCCCTACAACTCGCATGGCATCAATCCAACCTGCCTATATTATTCCCTGGCATGAACTATAGTCACAATCAATGGTTTCCTAGGCTTTGAAGGCCCTTTGGTCTACCATTGTGGGTTGCCCTACAACTCGCATGAGCTTCATCCAACCTGGCTATATTATTCCCTGGCATGAACTATAGTCACAATCCATGGTTTCCTAGGTTTTGAAGGCCATTTGGTCTACCAGTGTTGGTCCTACAACTCGCATGAGCTTCATCCAACCTGGCTATATTATTCCCTGGCATAAACTATAGTCACAATCCATGGTTTCCTAGGTTTTGAAGGCCATTTGGTCTACCAGTGTTGGTTGTCCTACAACTCGCATGAGCTTCATTCCAACCTGCCTATATTATTCCCTGGCATGAACTATAGTCACAATCCATTGTTTTTCTAGGTTTTGAAGGCCCTTTGGTCTTCCATTGTGGGTTGCCCTACAACTCGCATGAGCTTCAATCCTACCTGCCTATATTATTCCCTGGCATGAACTATAGTTACAATCCATGGTTTCCTAGGTTTTGAAGGCCCTTTGGTCTACCAGTGTCGGTTGTCCTACAACTAACATGAGCTTCATTCCAACCTGCCTATATTATTCCCTGGCATGAACTATAGTCACAATCCATGGTTTTCTACGTTTTGAAGGCCCTTTGATCTACCAGTGTTGGTTGCCCTACAACTCGCATGGCATCAATCCAACCTGCCTATATTATTCCCTGGCATGAACTATAGTCACAATCTATGGTTTCCTAGGTTTTGAAGGCCATTTGGTCTACCAGTGTTGGTCCTACAACTCGCATGAGCTTCATTCCAACCTGTCTATATTATTCCTTGGCATGAACTATAGTCACAATCCATGGTTTTCTAGGTTTTGAAGGCCCTTTGGTCTTCCAGTGTTGGTTGCCCTACAACTCGCATGAGCTTCATTCCAACCTGCCTATATTATTCCCTGGCATGAACTATAGTCACAATCCATGGTTTTCTAGGTTTTGAAGGCCCATTGGTCTACCAGTGTTGGTTGCCCTACAACTCGCATGGCATAAATCCAACCTGCCTATATTATTCCCTGGCATGAACTATAGTCAAAATCCATGGTTTTCTAGGTTTTGAAGGCCCTTTGGTCTACCAGTGTGGGTTGCCCTACAACTCGCATGAGCTTCATTCCAACCTGCCTATATTATTCCCTGGCATGAACTATGGAAAACCTCCATGCTTGCCTAGGCTTTGAAGGCCCTTTACTCTACCAGTGTTGGTTGCCTACAACTAACATGAGCTTCATTCCAACCTGCCTATATTATTCCCTGGCATGAACTATAGTCACAATCCATGGTTTTCTAGGTTTTGAAGGCCCTTTGGTCTAACAGTGTTGGTTGTCCTACAACTAACATGAGCTTCATTCCAACCTGCCTATATTATTCCCTGGCATGAACTATAGTCACAATCCATGGTTTTCTAGGTTTTGAACGCCCTTTCGTCTACCAGTGTTGGTTGTCCTTCAACTGGCATGAGCTTCATTCCAACCTGCCTATATTATTCCCTGGCATGAACTATAGTCACAATCCATGGTTTCCTAGGCTTTGAAGGCCATTTGGTCTACCATTGTGGGTTGCCCTACAACTCGCATGAGCTTCATCCAACCTGGCTATATTATTCCCTGGCATGAACTATAGTCACAATCCATGGTTTCCTAGGTTTTGAAGGCCATTTGGTCTACCAGTGTAGGTTCTACAACTCGCATGAGCTTCATTCCAACCTGCCTATATAATTCCCTGGCATGAACTATAGTCACAATCCATGGTTTCGTAGGTTTTGAAGGCCCTTTGGTCTACCAGTGTTGGTTGTCCTACAACTCGCATGAGCTTCATTCCAACCTGCCTATATTATTCCCTGGCATGAACTATAGTCACAATCCATGGTTTTCTAGGTTTTGAAGGCCCTTTTATCTACCAGTGTTGGTTGCCCTACAACTCGCATGGCATCAATCCAACCTGCCTATATTATTCCCTGGCATGAACTATAGTCACAATCCATGGTTTCCTAGGCTTTGAAGGCCCTTTGGTCTACCATTGTGGGTTGCCCTACAACTCGCATGAGCTTCATCCAACCTGGCTATATTATTCCCTGGCATGAACTATAGTCACAATCCATGGTTTCCTAGGTTTTGAAGGCCATTTGGTCTACCAGTGTTGGTCCTACAACTCGCATGAGCTTCATCCAACCTGGCTATATTATTCCCTGGCATAAACTATAGTCACAATCCATGGTTTCCTAGGTTTTGAAGGCCATTTGGTCTACCAGTGTTGGTTGTCCTACAACTCGCATGAGCTTCATTCCAACCTGCCTATATTATTCCCTGGCATGAACTATAGTCACAATCCACTGTTTTTCTAGGTTTTGAAGGCCCTTTGGTCTTCCATTGTGGGTTGCCCTACAACTCGCATGAGCTTCAATCCAACCTGCCTATATTATTCCCTGGCATGAACTATAGTTACAATCCATGGTTTCCTAGGTTTTGAAGGCCCTTTGGTCTACCAGTGTTGGTTGTCCTACAACTCGCATGAGCTTCATTCCAACCTGCCTATATTATTCCCTGGCATGAACTATAGTCACAATCCATGGTTTTCTAGGTTTTGAAGGCCCTTTGGTCTACCAGTGTTGGTTGTCCTTCAACTCGCATGAGCTTCATTCCAACCTGCCTATATTATTCCTTGGCATAAACTATAGTCACAATCCATTGTTTTTCTAGGTTTTGAAGGCCCTTTGGTCTTCCAGTTTTGGTTGCCCTACAACTCGCATGAGCTTCATTCCAACCTGCCTATATTATTCCCTGGCATAAACTATAGTCACAATCCATGGTTTCCTAGGTTTTGAAGGCCCTTTGGTTTACCAGTGTTGGTTGCCCTACAACTCGCATGAGCTTCATTCCAACCTGCCTATATTATTCCCTGGCATGAACTATAGTCACAATCCATGGTTTTCTAGGTTTTGAAGGCCCATTGGTCTACCAGTGTTGGTTGCCCTACAACTCGCATGGCATAAATCCAACCTGCCTATATTATTCCCTGGCATGAACTATAGTCAAAATCCATGGTTTCCTAGGTTTTGAAGGCCCTTTGGTCTACCATTGTGGGTTGCCCTACAACTCGCATGAGCTTCATCCAACCTGGCTATATTATTCCCTGGCATAAACTATAGTCACAATCCATGGTTTCGTAGGTTTTGAAGGCCCTTTGGTCTACCAGTGTTGGTTGTCCTACAACTCGCATGAGCTTCATTCCAACCTGCCTATATTATTCCCTGGCATGAACTATAGTCACAATCCATGGTTTCGTAGGTTTTGAAGGCCCTTTGGTCTACCAGTGTTGGTTGTCCTACAACTCGCATGAGCTTCATTCCAACCTGCCTATATTATTCCCTGGCATGAACTATAGTAACAATCCATTGTTTTTCTAGGTTTTGAAGGCCCTTTGGTCTTCCATTGTGGGTTGCCCTACAACTCGCATGAGCTTCAATCCAACCTGCCTATATTATTCCCTGGCATGAACTATAGTTACAATCCATGGTTTCCTAGGTTTTGAAGGCCCCTTGCTCTACCAGTGTCGGTTGTCCTACAACTGGCATGAGCTTCATCCAACCTGGCTATATTATTCCCTGGCATGAACTATAGTCACAATCCATGGTTTCCTAGGTTTTGAAGGCCATTTGGTCTACCAGTGTTGGTCCTACAACTCGCATGAGCTTCATCCAACCTGGCTATATTATTCCCTGGCATAAACTATAGTCACAATCCATGGTTTCGTAGGTTTTGAAGTCCCTTTCGTCTACCAGTGTTCGTTATCCTACAATTCGCATGAGCTTCATCCAACCTGCCTATATTATTCCCTGGCATGTACTATAGTCACAATCCATGGTTTTCTAGGTTTTGAAGACCCTTTGGTCTAACAGTGTTGGTTGCCCTACAACTCGCATGAGCTTCATTCCAACCTGCCTATATTATTCCCTGGCATGAACTATAGTCACAATCCATGGTATTCTAGGTTTTGAAGGCTCTTTGATCTACCAGTGTTGGTTGCCCTACAACTCGCATGGCATCCATCCAACCTGCCTATATTATTCCCTGGCATGAACTATAGTCACAATCCATGGTTTCCTAGGCTTTGAAGGCCCTTTGGTCTACCATTGTGGGTTGCCCTACAACTGGCATGAGCTTAATCCAACCTGGCTATATTATTCCCTGGCATGAACTATAGTCACAATCCATGGTTTCCTAGGTTTTGAAGGCCATTTGGTCTACCAGTGTTGGTCCTACAACTCTCATGAGCTTCATTCCAACCTGCCTATATTATTCCCTGGCATGAACTATAGTCACAATCCATTGTTTTTCTAGGTTTTGAAGGCCCTTTGGTCTTCCATTGTGGGTTGCCCTACAACTCGCATGAGCTTCATTCCAACCTGCCTATATTATTCCCTGGCATGAACTATAGTCACAATCCATGGTTACCTAGGTTTTGAAGGCCCTTTGGTCTACCAGTGTTGGTTGCCCTACAACTCGCATGAACTTCATTCCAACCTGTCTATATTATTCCTTGGCATGAACTATTGTCACAATCCATTGTTTTTCTAGGTTTTGAAGGCCCTTTGGTCTACCAGTGTTGGTTGTCCTACAACTCGCATGAGCTTCAATCCAACCTGCCTATATTATTCCCTGGCATGAACTATAGAAAACCTCCATGCCTGCCTAGGCTTTGAAGGCCCTTTACTCTACCAGTGTTGGTTGCCTACAACTAACATGAGCTTCATTCCAACCTGCCTATATTATTCCCTGGCATGAACTATAGTCACAATCCATGGTTTTCTAGGTTTTGAAGGCCCTTTGGTCTACCAGTGTTGGTTGTCCTACGACTCGCATGAGCTTCATTCCAACCTGCCTATATTATTCCCTGGCATGAACTGTAGTCACAATCCATGGTTTTCTAGGTTTTGAAGGCCCTTTGGTCTACCAGTGTTGGTTGTCCTTCAACTCGCATGAGCTTCATTCCAACCTGCCTATATTATTCCCTGGCATGAACTATAGTCACAATCCATGGTTTTCTAGGTTTTGAAGGCCCTTTGGTCTAACAGTGTTTGTTGTCCTACAACTAACATGAGCTTCATTCCAACCTGCCTATATTATTCCCTGGCATGAACTATAGTCACAATCCATGGTTTTCTAGGTTTTGAACGCCCTTTGGTCTACCAGTGTTGGTTGTCCTTCAACTCGCATGAGCTTCATTCCTACCTGCCTATATTATTCCCTGGCATGAACTATAGTCACAATCCATTGTTTTTCTGGGTTTTCAAGGCCCTTTGGTCTTCCAGTGTAGGTTGCCCTACAACTCGCATGGCATAAATCCAACCTGCCTACATTATTCCCTGGCATGAACTATAGTCACAATCCATGGTTTCCTTGGTTTTGAAGGCCCTTTGGTTTACCAGTGTTGGTTGCCCTACAACTCGCATGAGCTTCATTCCAATCTGCCTATATTATTCCCTGGCATGAACTATAGTCACAATCCATGGTTTTCTAGGTTTTGAAGGCCCATTGGTCTACCAGTGTTGGTTGCCCTACAACTCGCATGGCATAAATCCAACCTGCCTACATTATTCCCTGGCATGAACTATAGTAACAATCCATGGTTTCCTAGGATTTGAAGGCCATTTGGTCTACCAGTGTTGGTCCTACAACTCGCATGAGCTTCATTCCAACCTGCCTATATTATTCCCTGGCATGAACTATAGTCACAATCCATGGTTTCGTAGGTTTTGAAGGCCCTTTGGTCTACCAGTGTTGGTTGTCCTACAACTCGCATGAGCTTCATTCCAACCTGCCTATATTATTCCCTGGCATGAACTATAGTCACAATCCATGGTTTCGTAGGTTTTGAAGGCCCTTTGGTCTACCAGTGTTGGTTGTCCTACAACTCGCATGAGCTTCATTCCAACCTGCCTATATTATTCCCTGGCATGAACTATAGTCACAATCCATTGTTTTTCTAGGTTTTGAAGGCCCTTTGGTCTTCCATAGTGGGTTGCCCTACAACTCGCATGAGCTTCAATCCAACCTGCCTATATTATTCCCTGGCATGAACTATAGTTACAATCCATGGTTTCCTAGGTTTTGAAGGCCCCTTGCTCTGCCAGTGTCGGTTGTCCTACAACTAACATGAGCTTCATTCCAACCTGCCTATATTATTCCCTGGCATGAACTATAGTCACAATCCATGGTTTTCTACGTTTTGAAGGCCCTTTGATCTACCAGTGTTGGTTGCCCTACAACTCGCATGGCATCAATCCAACCTGCCTATATTATTCCCTGGCATGAACTATAGTCACAATCTATGGTTTCCTAGGTTTTGAAGGCCATTTGGTCTAACAGTGTTGGTCCTACAACTCGCATGAGCTTCATTCCAACCTGGCTATATTATTCCTTGGCATGAACTATAGTCACAATCCATGGTTTTCTAGGTTTTGAAGGCCCTTTGGTCTTCCAGTGTTGGTTGCCCTACAACTCGCAAGAGCTTCATTCCAACCTGCCTATATTATTCCCTGGCATAAACTATAGTCACAATCCATGGTTTCCTAGGTTTGAAGGCCCTTTGGTTTACCAGTGTTGGTTGCCCTACAACTCGCATGAGCTTCATTCCAACCTGCCTATATTATTCCCTGGCATGAACTATAGTCACAATCCATGGTTTTCTAGGTTTTGAAGGCCCCTTGGTCTACCAGTGTTGGTTGCCCTACAACTCGCATGAGCTTCATTCCATCCTGTCTATATTATTCACTGGCATGAACTATAGTCAACATCCATGCTTTCTTGGGTTTGAAGGCCCTTTAGTCGGCCAGTGTTGCTTGTCCTACAACTCGCATGAGCTTCATTCCAACCTGCCTATATTATTCCCTGGCATGAACTATGGAAAACCTCCATGCTTGCCTAGGCTTTGAAGGCCCTTTACTCTACCAGTGTTGGTTGTCCTTCAACTCGCATGAGCTTCATTCCAACCTGCCTATATTATTCCCTGGCATGAACTATAGTCACAATCCATGGTTTCCTAGGTTTTGAACGCCCTTTCGGCCACCAGTGTTGGTTGTCCTTCAACTGGCATGAGCTTCATTCCAACCTGCCTATATTATTCCCTGGCATGAACTATAGTCACAATCCATGGTTTCCTAGGCTTTGAAGGCCATTTGGTCTACCATTGTGGGTTGCCCTACAACTCGCATGAGCTTCATCCAACCTGGCTATATTATTCCCTGGCATGAACTATAGTCACAATCCATGGTTTCCTAGGTTTTGAAGGCCATTTGGTCTACCAGTGTAGGTCCTACAACTCGCATGAGCTTCATTCCAACCTGCCTATATAATTCCCTGGCATGAACTATAGTCACAATCCATGGTTTCGTAGGTTTTGAAGGCCCTTTGGTCTACCAGTGTTGGTTGTCCTACAACTCGCATGAGCTTCATTCCAACCTGCCTATATTATTCCCTGGCATGAACTATAGTCACAATCCATGGTTTTCTAGGTTTTGAAGGCCCTTTTATCTACCAGTGTTGGTTGCCCTACAACTCGCATGGCATCAATCCAACCTGCCTATATTATTCCCTGGCATGAACTATAGTCACAATCCATGGTTTCCTAGGCTTTGAAGGCCCTTTGGTCTACCATTGTGGGTTGCCCTACAACTCGCATGAGCTTCATCCAACCTGGCTATATTATTCCCTGGCATGAACTATAGTCACAATCCATGGTTTCCTAGGTTTTGAAGGCCATTTGGTCTACCAGTGTTGGTCCTACAACTCGCATGAGCTTCATCCAACCTGGCTATATTATTCCCTGGCATAAACTATAGTCACAATCCATGGTTTCCTAGGTTTTGAAGGCCATTTAGTCTACCAGTGTTGGTTGTCCTACAACTCGCATGAGCTTCATTCCAACCTGCCTATATTATTCCTTGGCATAAACTATAGTCACAATCCATTGTTTTTCTAGGTTTTGAAGGCCCTTTGGTCTTTCATTGTGGGTTGCCCTACAACTCGCATGAGCTTCATTCTAACCTGCCTATATTATTCCCTGGCATAAACTATAGTCACAATCCATGGTTTCCTAGGTTTTGAAGGCCCTTTGGTTTACCAGTGTTGGTTGCCCTACAACTCGCATGAGCTTCATTCCAACCTGCCTATATTATTCCCTGGCATGAACTATAGTCACAATCCATGGTTTTCTAGGTTTTGAAGGCCCATTGGTCTACCAGTGTTGGTTGCCCTACAACTCGCATGGCATAAATCCAACCTGCCTATATTATTCCCTGGCATGAACTATAGTCAAAATCCATGGTTTCCTAGGCTTTGAAGGCCCTTTGGTCTACCATTGTGGGTTGCCCTACAACTCGCATGAGCTTCATCCAACCTGGCTATATTATTCCCTGGCATAAACTATAGTCACAATCCATGGTTTCGTAGGTTTTGAAGGCCCTTTGGTCTACCAGTGTTGGTTGTCCTACAACTCGCATGAGCTTCATTCCAACCTGCCTATATTATTCCCTGGCATGAACTATAGTCACAATCCATGGTTTCGTAGGTTTTGAAGGCCCTTTGGTCTACCAGTGTTGGTTGTCCTACAACTCGCATGAGCTTCATTCCGACCTGCCTATATTATTCCCTGGCATGAACTATAGTAACAATCCATTGTTTTTCTAGGTTTTGAAGGCCCTTTGGTCTTCCATTGTGGGTTGCCCTACAACTCGCATGAGCTTCAATCCAACCTGCCTATATTATTCCCTGGCATGAACTATAGTTACAATCCATGGTTTTCTAGGTTTTGAAGGCCCCTTGCTCTACCAGTGTCGGTTGTCCTACAACTGGCATGAGCTTCATCCAACCTGGCTATATTATTCCCTGGCATGAACTATAGTCACAATCCATGGTTTCCTAGGTTTTGAAGGCCATTTGTTCTACCAGTGTTGGTCCTACAACTCGCATGAGCTTCATCCAACCTGGCTATATTATTCCCTGGCATAAACTATAGTCACAATCCATGGTTTCGTAGGTTTTGAAGTCCCTTTGGTCTACCAGTGTTCGTTATCCTACAACTCGCATGAGCTTCATCCAACCTGCCTATATTATTCCCTGGCATGTACTATAGTCACAATCCATGGTTTTCTAGGTTTTGAAGACCCTTTGGTCTAACAGTGTTGGTTGCCCTACAACTCGCATGAGCTTCATTCCAACCTGCCTATATTATTCCCTGGCATGAACTATAGTCACAATCCATGGTATTCTAGGTTTTGAAGGCTCTTTGATCTACCAGTGTTGGTTGCCCTACAACTCGCATGGCATCAATCCAACCTGCCTATATTATTCCCTGGCATGAACTATAGTCACAATCCATGGTTTCCTAGGCTTTGAAGGCCCTTTGGTCTACCATTGTGGGTTGCCCTACAACTCGCATGAGCTTCATCCAACCTGGCTATATTATTCCCTGGCATGAACTATAGTCACAATCCATGGTTTCCTAGGTTTTGAAGGCCATTTGGTCTACCAGTGTTGGTCCTACAACTCGCATGAGCTTCATCCAACCTGGCTATATTATTCCCTGGCATAAACTATAGTCACAATCCATGGTTTCCTAGGTTTTGAAGGCCATTTAGTCTACCAGTGTTGGTTGTCCTACAACTCGCATGAGCTTCATTCCAACCTGCCTATATTATTCCTTGGCATAAACTATAGTCACAATCCATTGTTTTTCTAGGTTTTGAAGGCCCTTTGGTCTTTCATTGTGGGTTGCCCTACAACTCGCATGAGCTTCATTCTAACCTGCCTATATTATTCCCTGGCATAAACTATAGTCACAATCCATGGTTTCCTAGGTTTTGAAGGCCCTTTGGTTTACCAGTGTTGGTTGCCCTACAACTCGCATGAGCTTCATTCCAACCTGCCTATATTATTCCCTGGCATGAACTATAGTCACAATCCATGGTTTTCTAGGTTTTGAAGGCCCATTGGTCTACCAGTGTTGGTTGCCCTACAACTCGCATGGCATAAATCCAACCTGCCTATATTATTCCCTGGCATGAACTATAGTCAAAATCCATGGTTTCCTAGGCTTTGAAGGCCCTTTGGTCTACCATTGTGGGTTGCCCTACAACTCGCATGAGCTTCATCCAACCTGGCTATATTATTCCCTGGCATAAACTATAGTCACAATCCATGGTTTCGTAGGTTTTGAAGGCCCTTTGGTCTACCAGTGTTGGTTGTCCTACAACTCGCATGAGCTTCATTCCAACCTGCCTATATTATTCCCTGGCATGAACTATAGTCACAATCCATGGTTTCGTAGGTTTTGAAGGCCCTTTGGTCTACCAGTGTTGGTTGTCCTACAACTCGCATGAGCTTCATTCCGACCTGCCTATATTATTCCCTGGCATGAACTATAGTAACAATCCATTGTTTTTCTAGGTTTTGAAGGCCCTTTGGTCTTCCATTGTGGGTTGCCCTACAACTCGCATGAGCTTCAATCCAACCTGCCTATATTATTCCCTGGCATGAACTATAGTTACAATCCATGGTTTTCTAGGTTTTGAAGGCCCCTTGCTCTACCAGTGTCGGTTGTCCTACAACTGGCATGAGCTTCATCCAACCTGGCTATATTATTCCCTGGCATGAACTATAGTCACAATCCATGGTTTCCTAGGTTTTGAAGGCCATTTGTTCTACCAGTGTTGGTCCTACAACTCGCATGAGCTTCATCCAACCTGGCTATATTATTCCCTGGCATAAACTATAGTCACAATCCATGGTTTCGTAGGTTTTGAAGTCCCTTTGGTCTACCAGTGTTCGTTATCCTACAACTCGCATGAGCTTCATCCAACCTGCCTATATTATTCCCTGGCATGTACTATAGTCACAATCCATGGTTTTCTAGGTTTTGAAGACCCTTTGGTCTAACAGTGTTGGTTGCCCTACAACTCGCATGAGCTTCATTCCAACCTGCCTATATTATTCCCTGGCATGAACTATAGTCACAATCCATGGTTTCCTAGGCTTTGAAGGCCCTTTGGTCTACCATTGTGGGTTGCCCTACAACTGGCATGAGCTTAATCCAACCTGGCTATATTATTCCCTGGCATGAACTATAGTCACAATCCATGGTTTCCTAGGTTTTGAAGGCCATTTGGTCTATCAGTGTTGGTCCTACAACTCTCATGAGCTTCATTCCAACCTGCCTATATTATTCCCTGGCATGAACTATAGTCACAATCCATTGTTTTTCTAGGTTTTGAAGGCCCTTTGGTCTTCCATTGTGGGTTGCCCTACAACTGGCATGAGCTTAATCCAACCTGGCTATATTATTCCCTGGCATGAACTATAGTCACAATCCATGGTTTCCTAGGTTTTGAAGGCCATTTGGTCTACCAGTGTTGGTCCTACAACTCGCATGAGCTTCATTCCAACCTGCCTATATTATTCCCTGGCATGAACTATAGTCACAATCCATGGTTACCTAGGTTTTGAAGGCCCTTTGGTCTACCAGTGTTGGTTGCCCTACAACTCGCATGAACTTCATTCCAACCTGTCTATATTATTCCTTGGCATGAACTATTGTCACAATCCATTGTTTTTCTAGGTTTTGAAGGCCCTTTGGTCTACCAGTGTTGGTTGTCCTACAACTCGCATGAGCTTCAATCCAACCTGCCTATATTATTCCCTGGCATGAACTATAGAAAACCTCCATGCCTGCCTAGGCTTTGAAGGCCCTTTACTCTACCAGTGTTGGTTGCCTACAACTAACATGAGCTTCATTCCAACCTGCCTATATTATTCCCTGGCATGAACTATAGTCACAATCCATGGTTTTCTAGGTTTTGAAGGCCCTTTGGTCTAACAGTGTTGGTTGTCCTACAACTAACATGAGCTTCATTCCAACCTGCCTATATTATTCCCTGGCATGAACTATAGTCACAATCCATGGTTTTCTAGGTTTTGAACGCCCTTTCGTCTACCAGTGTTGGTTGTCCTTCAACTGGCATGAGCTTCATTCCAACCTGCCTATATTATTCCCTGGCATGAACTATAGTCACAATCCATGGTTTCCTAGGCTTTGAAGGCCATTTGGTCTACCATTGTGGGTTGCCCTACAACTCGCATGAGCTTCATCCAACCTGGCTATATTATTCCCTGGCATGAACTATAGTCACAATCCATGGTTTCCTAGGTTTTGAAGGCCATTTGGTCTACCAGTGTAGGTCCTACAACTCGCATGAGCTTCATTCCAACCTGCCTATATAATTCCCTGGCATGAACTATAGTCACAATCCATGGTTTCGTAGGTTTTGAAGGCTCTTTGGTCTACCAGTGTTGGTTGTCCTACAACTCGCATGAGCTTCATTCCAACCTGCCTATATTATTCCCTGGCATGAACTATAGTCACAATCCATGGTTTTCTAGGTTTTGAAGGCCCTTTTATCTACCAGTGTTGGTTGCCCTACAACTCGCATGGCATCAATCCAACCTGCCTATATTATTCCCTGGCATGAACTATAGTCACAATCCATGGTTTCCTAGGCTTTGAAGGCCCTTTGGTCTACCATTGTGGGTTGCCCTACAACTCGCATGAGCTTCATCCAACCTGGCTATATTATTCCCTGGCATGAACTATAGTCACAATCCATGGTTTCCTAGGTTTTGAAGGCCATTTGGTCTACCAGTGTTGGTCCTACAACTCGCATGAGCTTCATCCAACCTGGCTATATTATTCCCTGGCATAAACTATAGTCACAATCCATGGTTTCCTAGGTTTTGAAGGCCATTTGGTCTACCAGTGTTGGTTGTCCTACAACTCGCATGAGCTTCATTCCAACCTGCCTATATTATTCCCTGGCATGAACTATAGTCACAATCCACTGTTTTTCTAGGTTTTGAAGGCCCTTTGGTCTTCCATTGTGGGTTGCCCTACAACTCGCATGAGCTTCAATCCAACCTGCCTATATTATTCCCTGGCATGAACTATAGTTACAATCCATGGTTTCCTAGGTTTTGAAGGCCCTTTGGTCTACCAGTGTTGGTTGTCCTACAACTCGCATGAGCTTCATTCCAACCTGCCTATATTATTCCCTGGCATGAACTATAGTCACAATCCATGGTTTTCTAGGTTTTGAAGGCCCTTTGGTCTACCAGTGTTGGTTGTCCTTCAACTCTCATGAGCTTCATTCCAACCTGCCTATATTATTCCTTGGCATAAACTATAGTCACAATCCATTGTTTTTCTAGGTTTTGAAGGCCCTTTGGTCTTCCAGTTTTGGTTGCCCTACAACTCGCATGAGCTTCATTCCAACCTGCCTATATTATTCCCTGGCATAAACTATAGTCACAATCCATGGTTTCCTAGGTTTTGAAGGCCCTTTGGTTTACCAGTGTTGGTTGCCCTACAACTCGCATGAGCTTCATTCCAACCTGCCTATATTATTCCCTGGCATGAACTATAGTCACAATCCATGGTTTTCTAGGTTTTGAAGGCCCATTGGTCTACCAGTGTTGGTTGCCCTACAACTCGCATGGCATAAATCCAACCTGCCTATATTATTCCCTGGCATGAACTATAGTCAAAATCCATGGTTTCCTAGGTTTTGAAGGCCCTTTGGTCTACCATTGTGGGTTGCCCTACAACTCGCATGAGCTTCATCCAACCTGGCTATATTATTCCCTGGCATAAACTATAGTCACAATCCATGGTTTTGTAGGTTTTGAAGGCCCTTTGGTCTACCAGTGTTGGTTGTCCTACAACTCGCATGAGCTTCATTCCAACCTGCCTATATTATTCCCTGGCATGAACTATAGTCACAATCCATGGTTTCGTAGGTTTTGAAGGCCCTTTGGTCTACCAGTGTTGGTTGTCCTACAACTCGCATGAGCTTCATTCCAACCTGCCTATATTATTCCCTGGCATGAACTATAGTAACAATCCATTGTTTTTCTAGGTTTTGAAGGCCCTTTGGTCTTCCATTGTGGGTTGCCCTACAACTCGCATGAGCTTCAATCCAACCTGCCTATATTATTCCCTGGCATGAACTATAGTTACAATCCATGGTTTCCTAGGTTTTGAAGGCCCCTTGCTCTACCAGTGTCGGTTGTCCTACAACTGGCATGAGCTTCATCCAACCTGGCTATATTATTCCTTGGCATGAACTATAGTCACAATCCATGGTTTCCTAGGTTTTGAAGGCCATTTGGTCTACCAGTGTTGGTCCTACAACTCGCATGAGCTTCATCCAACCTGGCTATATTATTCCCTGGCATAAACTATAGTCACAATCCATGGTTTCGTAGGTTTTGAAGTCCCTTTCGTCTACCAGTGTTCGTTATCCTACAATTCGCATGAGCTTCATCCAACCTGCCTATATTATTCCCTGGCATGTACTATAGTCACAATCCATGGTTTTCTAGGTTTTGAAGACCCTTTGGTCTAACAGTGTTGGTTGCCCTACAACTCGCATGAGCTTCATTCCAACCTGCCTATATTATTCCCTGGCATGAACTATAGTCACAATCCATGGTATTCTAGGTTTTGAAGGCTCTTTGATCTACCAGTGTTGGTTGCCCTACAACTCGCATGGCATCAATCCAACCTGCCTATATTATTCCCTGGCATGAACTATAGTCACAATCCATGGTTTCCTAGGCTTTGAAGGCCCTTTGGTCTACCATTGTGGGTTGCCCTACAACTGGCATGAGCTTAATCCAACCTGGCTATATTATTCCCTGGCATGAACTATAGTCACAATCCATGGTTTCCTAGGTTTTGAAGGCCATTTGGTCTACCAGTGTTGGTCCTACAACTCTCATGAGCTTCATTCCAACCTGCCTATATTATTCCCTGGCATGAACTATAGTCACAATCCATTGTTTTTCTAGGTTTTGAAGGCCCTTTGGTCTTCCATTGTGGGTTGCCCTACAACTCGCATGAGCTTCATTCCAACCTGCCTATATTATTCCCTGGCATGAACTATAGTCACAATCCATGGTTACCTAGGTTTTGAAGGCCCTTTGGTCTACCAGTGTTGGTTGCCCTACAACTCGCATGAACTTCATTCCAACCTGTCTATATTATTCCTTGGCATGAACTATTGTCACAATCCATTGTTTTTCTAGGTTTTGAAGGCCCTTTGGTCTACCAGTGTTGGTTGTCCTACAACTCGCATGAGCTTCAATCCAACCTGCCTATATTATTCCCTGGCATGAACTATAGAAAACCTCCATGCCTGCCTAGGCTTTGAAGGCCCTTTACTCTACCAGTGTTGGTTGCCTACAACTAACATGAGCTTCATTCCAACCTGCCTATATTATTCCCTGGCATGAACTATAGTCACAATCCATGGTTTTCTAGGTTTTGAAGGCCCTTTGGTCTACCAGTGTTGGTTGTCCTACGACTCGCATGAGCTTCATTCCAACCTGCCTATATTATTCCCTGGCATGAACTGTAGTCACAATCCATGGTTTTCTAGGTTTTGAAGGCCCTTTGGTCTACCAGTGTTGGTTGTCCTTCAACTCGCATGAGCTTCATTCCAACCTGCCTATATTATTCCCTGGCATGAACTATAGTCACAATCCATGGTTTTCTAGGTTTTGAAGGCCCTTTGGTCTAACAGTGTTTGTTGTCCTACAACTAACATGAGCTTCATTCCAACCTGCCTATATTATTCCCTGGCATGAACTATAGTCACAATCCATGGTTTTCTAGGTTTTGAACGCCCTTTGGTCTACCAGTGTTGGTTGTCCTTCAACTCGCATGAGCTTCATTCCTACCTGCCTATATTATTCCCTGGCATGAACTATAGTCACAATCCATTGTTTTTCTGGGTTTTCAAGGCCCTTTGGTCTTCCAGTGTAGGTTGCCCTACAACTCGCATGAGCTTCATTCCAACCTGCCTATATTATTCCCTGGCATAAACTATAGTCACAATCCATGGTTTCCTTGGTTTTGAAGGCCCTTTGGTTTACCAGTGTTGGTTGCCCTACAACTCGCATGAGCTTCATTCCAATCTGCCTATATTATTCCCTGGCATGAACTATAGTCACAATCCATGGTTTTCTAGGTTTTGAAGGCCCATTGGTCTACCAGTGTTGGTTGCCCTACAACTCGCATGGCATAAATCCAACCTGCCTACATTATTCCCTGGCATGAACTATAGTCACAATCCATGGTTTCCTAGGATTTGAAGGCCATTTGGTCTACCAGTGTTGGTTGTCCTACGACTCGCATGAGCTTCATTCCAACCTGCCTATATTATTCCCTGGCATGAACTATAGTCACAATCCATGGTTTTCTAGGTTTTGAACGCCCTTTGGTCTACCAGTGTTGGTTGTCCTTCAACTCGCATGAGCTTCATTCCTACCTGCCTATATTATTCCCTGGCATGAACTATAGTCACAATCCATTGTTTTTCTGGGTTTTCAAGGCCCTTTGGTCTTCCAGTGTAGGTTGCCCTACAACTCGCATGAGCTTCATTCCAACCTGCCTATATTATTCCCTGGCATGAACTATAGTCACAATCCATGGTTTCGTAGGTTTTGAAGGCCCTTTGGTCTACCAGTGTTGGTTGTCCTACAACTCGCATGAGCTTCATTCCAACCTGCCTATATTATTCCCTGGCATGAACTATAGTCACAATCCATGGTTTCGTAGGTTTTGAAGGCCCTTTGGTCTACCAGTGTTGGTTGTCCTACAACTCGCATGAGCTTCATTCCAACCTGCCTATATTATTCCCTGGCATGAACTATAGTCACAATCCATTGTTTTTCTAGGTTTTGAAGGCCCTTTGGTCTTCCATAGTGGGTTGCCCTACAACTCGCATGAGCTTCAATCCAACCTGCCTATATTATTCCCTGGCATGAACTATAGTTACAATCCATGGTTTCCTAGGTTTTGAAGGCCCCTTGCTCTGCCAGTGTCGGTTGTCCTACAACTAACATGAGCTTCATTCCAACCTGCCTATATTATTCCCTGGCATGAACTATAGTCACAATCCATGGTTTTCTACGTTTTGAAGGCCCTTTGATCTACCAGTGTTGGTTGCCCTACAACTCGCATGGCATCAATCCAACCTGCCTATATTATTCCCTGGCATGAACTATAGTCACAATCTATGGTTTCCTAGGTTTTGAAGGCCATTTGGTCTACCAGTGTTGGTCCTACAACTCGCATGAGCTTCATTCCAACCTGTCTATATTATTCCTTGGCATGAACTATAGTCACAATCCATGGTTTTCTAGGTTTTGAAGGCCCTTTGGTCTTCCAGTGTTGGTTGCCCTACAACTCGCAAGAGCTTCATTCCAACCTGCCTATATTATTCCCTGGCATAAACTATAGTCACAATCCATGGTTTCCTAGGTTTTGAAGGCCCTTTGGTTTACCAGTGTTGGTTGCCCTACAACTCGCATGAGCTTCATTCCAACCTGCCTATATTATTCCCTGGCATGAACTATAGTCACAATCCATGGTTTTCTAGGTTTTGAAGGCCCCTTGGTCTACCAGTGTTGGTTGCCCTACAACTCGCATGAGCTTCATTCCATCCTGTCTATATTATTCACTGGCATGAACTATAGTCAACATCCATGCTTTCTTGGGTTTGAAGGCCCTTTGGTCGGCCAGTGTTGCTTGTCCTACAACTCGCATGAGCTTCATTCCAACCTGCCTATATTATTCCCTGGCATGAACTATGGAAAACCTCCATGCTTGCCTAGGCTTTGAAGGCCCTTTACTCTACCAGTGTTGGTTGTCCTTCAACTCGCATGAGCTTCATTCCAACCTGCCTATATTATTCCCTGGCATGAACTATAGTCACAATCCATGGTTTCCTAGGTTTTGAACGCCCTTTCGTCTACCAGTGTTGGTTGTCCTTCAACTGGCATGAGCTTCATTCCAACCTGCCTATATTATTCCCTGGCATGAACTATAGTCACAATCCATGGTTTCCTAGGCTTTGAAGGCCATTTGGTCTACCATTGTGGGTTGCCCTACAACTCGCATGAGCTTCATCCAACCTGGCTATATTATTCCCTGGCATGAACTATAGTCACAATCCATGGTTTCCTAGGTTTTGAAGGCCATTTGGTCTACCAGTGTAGGTCCTACAACTCGCATGAGCTTCATTCCAACCTGCCTATATTATTCCCTGGCATGAACTATAGTCACAATCCATGGTTTCCTAGGCTTTGAAGGCCCTTTGGTCTACCATTGTGGGTTGCCCTACAACTGGCATGAGCTTAATCCAACCTGGCTATATTATTCCCTGGCATGAACTATAGTCACAATCCATGGTTTCCTAGGTTTTGAAGGCCATTTGGTCTACCAGTGTTGGTCCTACAACTCTCATGAGCTTCATTCCAACCTGCCTATATTATTCCCTGGCATGAACTATAGTCACAATCCATTGTTTTTCTAGGTTTTGAAGGCCCTTTGGTCTTCCATTGTGGGTTGCCCTACAACTCGCATGAGCTTCATTCCAACCTGCCTATATTATTCCCTGGCATGAACTATAGTCACAATCCATGGTTACCTAGGTTTTGAAGGCCCTTTGGTCTACCAGTGTTGGTTGCCCTACAACTCGCATGAACTTCATTCCAACCTGTCTATATTATTCCTTGGCATGAACTATTGTCACAATCCATTGTTTTTCTAGGTTTTGAAGGCCCTTTGGTCTACCAGTGTTGGTTGTCCTACAACTCGCATGAGCTTCAATCCAACCTGCCTATATTATTCCCTGGCATGAACTATAGAAAACCTCCATGCCTGCCTAGGCTTTGAAGGCCCTTTACTCTACCAGTGTTGGTTGCCTACAACTAACATGAGCTTCATTCCAACCTGCCTATATTATTCCCTGGCATGAACTATAGTCACAATCCATGGTTTCCTAGGCTTTGAAGGCCATTTGGTCTACCATTGTGGGTTGCCCTACAACTCGCATGAGCTTCATCCAACCTGGCTATATTATTCCTTGGCATGAACTATAGTCACAATCCATGGTTTCGTAGGTTTTGAAGGCCCTTTGGTCTACCAGTGTTGGTTGTCCTACAACTCGCATGAGCTTCATTCCAACCTGCCTATATTATTCCCTGGCATGAACTATAGTCACAATCCATGGTTTTCTAGGTTTTGAAGGCCCTTTTATCTACCAGTGTTGGTTGCCCTACAACTCGCATGGCATCAATCCAACCTGCCTATATTATTCCCTGGCATGAACTATAGTCACAATCCATGGTTTCCTAGGCTTTGAAGGCCCTTTGGTCTACCATTGTGGGTTGCCCTACAACTCGCATGAGCTTCATCCAACCTGGCTATATTATTCCCTGGCATGAACTATAGTCACAATCCATGGTTTCCTAGGTTTTGAAAGCCATTTGGTCTACCAGTGTTGGTCCTACAACTCGCATGAGCTTCATCCAACCTGGCTATATTATTCCCTGGCATAAACTATAGTCACAATCCATGGTTTCCTAGGTTTTGAAGGCCATTTAGTCTACCAGTGTTGGTTGTCCTACAACTCGCATGAGCTTCATTCCAACCTGCCTATATTATTCCCTGGCATGAACTATAGTCACAATCCATTGTTTTTCTAGGTTTTGAAGGCCCTTTGGTCTTCCATTGTGGGTTGCCCTACAACTCGCATGAGCTTCAATCCAACCTGCCTATATTATTCCCTGGCATGAACTATAGTTACAATCCATGGTTTCCTAGGTTTTGAAGGCCCTTTGGTCTACCAGTGTTGGTTGTCCTACAACTCGCATGAGCTTCATTCCAACCTGCCTATATTATTCCCTGGCATGAACTATAGTCACAATCCATGGTTTTCTAGGTTTTGAAGGCCCTTTGGTCTACCAGTGTTGGTTGTCCTTCAACTCGCATGAGCTTCATTCCAACCTGCCTATATTATTCCTTGGCATAAACTATAGTCACAATCCATTGTTTTTCTAGGTTTTGAAGGCCCTTTGGTCTTCCATTGTGGGTTGCCCTACAACTCGCATGAGCTTCATTCTAACCTGCCTATATTATTCCCTGGCATAAACTATAGTCACAATCCATGGTTTCCTAGGTTTTGAAGGCCCTTTGGTTTACCAGTGTTGGTTGCCCTACAACTCGCATGAGCTTCATTCCAACCTGCCTATATTATTCCCTGGCATGAACTATAGTCACAATCCATGGTTTTCTAGGTTTTGAAGGCCCATTGGTCTACCAGTGTTGGTTGCCCTACAACTCGCATGGCATAAATCCAACCTGCCTATATTATTCCCTGGCATGAACTATAGTCAAAATCCATGGTTTCCTAGGCTTTGAAGGCCCTTTGGTCTACCATTGTGGGTTGCCCTACAACTCGCATGAGCTTCATCCAACCTGGCTATATTATTCCCTGGCATAAACTATAGTCACAATCCATGGTTTCGTAGGTTTTGAAGGCCCTTTGGTCTACCAGTGTTGGTTGTCCTACAACTCGCATGAGCTTCATTCCAACCTGCCTATATTATTCCCTGGCATGAACTATAGTCACAATCCATGGTTTCGTAGGTTTTGAAGGCCCTTTGGTCTACCAGTGTTGGTTGTCCTACAACTCGCATGAGCTTCATTCCGACCTGCCTATATTATTCCCTGGCATGAACTATAGTAACAATCCATTGTTTTTCTAGGTTTTGAAGGCCCTTTGGTCTTCCATTGTGGGTTGCCCTACAACTCGCATGAGCTTCAATCCAACCTGCCTATATTATTCCCTGGCATGAACTATAGTTACAATCCATGGTTTTCTAGGTTTTGAAGGCCCCTTGCTCTACCAGTGTCGGTTGTCCTACAACTGGCATGAGCTTCATCCAACCTGGCTATATTATTCCCTGGCATGAACTATAGTCACAATCCATGGTTTCCTAGGTTTTGAAGGCCATTTGTTCTACCAGTGTTGGTCCTACAACTCGCATGAGCTTCATCCAACCTGGCTATATTATTCCCTGGCATAAACTATAGTCACAATCCATGGTTTCGTAGGTTTTGAAGTCCCTTTGGTCTACCAGTGTTCGTTATCCTACAACTCGCATGAGCTTCATCCAACCTGCCTATATTATTCCCTGGCATGTACTATAGTCACAATCCATGGTTTTCTAGGTTTTGAAGACCCTTTGGTCTAACAGTGTTGGTTGCCCTACAACTCGCATGAGCTTCATTCCAACCTGCCTATATTATTCCCTGGCATGAACTATAGTCACAATCCATGGTATTCTAGGTTTTGAAGGCTCTTTGATCTACCAGTGTTGGTTGCCCTACAACTCGCATGGCATCAATCCAACCTGCCTATATTATTCCCTGGCATGAACTATAGTCACAATCCATGGTTTCCTAGGCTTTGAAGGCCCTTTGGTCTACCATTGTGGGTTGCCCTACAACTGGCATGAGCTTAATCCAACCTGGCTATATTATTCCCTGGCATGAACTATAGTCACAATCCATGGTTTCCTAGGTTTTGAAGGCCATTTGGTCTACCAGTGTTGGTCCTACAACTCTCATGAGCTTCATTCCAACCTGCCTATATTATTCCCTGGCATGAACTATAGTCACAATCCATTGTTTTTCTAGGTTTTGAAGGCCCTTTGGTCTTCCATTGTGGGTTGCCCTACAACTGGCATGAGCTTAATCCAACCTGGCTATATTATTCCCTGGCATGAACTATAGTCACAATCCATGGTTTCCTAGGTTTTGAAGGCCATTTGGTCTACCAGTGTTGGTCCTACAACTCGCATGAGCTTCATTCCAACCTGCCTATATTATTCCCTGGCATGAACTATAGTCACAATCCATGGTTACCTAGGTTTTGAAGGCCCTTTGGTCTACCAGTGTTGGTTGCCCTACAACTCGCATGAACTTCATTCCAACCTGTCTATATTATTCCTTGGCATGAACTATTGTCACAATCCATTGTTTTTCTAGGTTTTGAAGGCCCTTTGGTCTACCAGTGTTGGTTGTCCTACAACTCGCATGAGCTTCAATCCAACCTGCCTATATTATTCCCTGGCATGAACTATAGAAAACCTCCATGCCTGCCTAGGCTTTGAAGGCCCTTTACTCTACCAGTGTTGGTTGCCTACAACTAACATGAGCTTCATTCCAACCTGCCTATATTATTCCCTGGCATGAACTATAGTCACAATCCATGGTTTTCTAGGTTTTGAAGGCCCTTTGGTCTACCAGTGTTGGTTGTCCTACGACTCGCATGAGCTTCATTCCAACCTGCCTATATTATTCCCTGGCATGAACTGTAGTCACAATCCATGGTTTTCTAGGTTTTGAAGGCCCTTTGGTCTACCAGTGTTGGTTGTCCTTCAACTCGCATGAGCTTCATTCCAACCTGCCTATATTATTCCCTGGCATGAACTATAGTCACAATCCATGGTTTTCTAGGTTTTGAAGGCCCTTTGGTCTAACAGTGTTGGTTGTCCTACAACTAACATGAGCTTCATTCCAACCTGCCTATATTATTCCCTGGCATGAACTATAGTCACAATCCATGGTTTTCTAGGTTTTGAACGCCCTTTGGTCTACCAGTGTTGGTTGTCCTTCAACTCGCATGAGCTTCATTCCTACCTGCCTATATTATTCCCTGGCATGAACTATAGTCACAATGCATTGTTTTTCTAGGTTTTGAAGGCCCTTTGGTCTTCCAGTGTTGGTTGCCCTACAACTCGCATGAGCTTCATTCCAACCTGCCTATATTATTCCCTGGCATAAACTATAGTCACAATCCATGGTTTCCTTGGTTTTGAAGGCCCTTTGGTTTACCAGTGTTGGTTGCCCTACAACTCGCATGAGCTTCATTCCAACCTGCCTATATTATTCCCTGGCATGAACTATAGTCACAATCCATGGTTTTCTAGGTTTCGAAGGCCCATTGGTCTACCAGTGTTGGTTGCCCAACAACTCGCATGGCATAAATCCAACCTGCCTATATTATTCCCTGGCATGAACTATAGTCAAAATCCATGATTTCCTAGGCTTTGAAGGCCCTTTGGTCTACCATTGTGGGTTGCCCTACAACTCGCATGAGCTTCATCCAACCTGGCTATATTATTCCCTGGCATGAACTATAGTCACAATCCATGGTTTCCTAGGATTTGAAGGCCATTTGGTCTACCAGTGTTGGTCCTACAACTCGCATGAGCTTCATTCCAACCTGCCTATATTATTCCCTGGCATGAACTATAGTCACAATCCATGGTTTCGTAGGTTTTGAAGGCCCTTTGGTCTACCAGTGTTGGTTGTCCTACAACTCGCATGAGCTTCATTCCAACCTGCCTATATTATTCCCTGGCATGAACTATAGTCACAATCCATGGTTTCGTAGGTTTTGAAGGCCCTTTGGTCTACCAGTGTTGGTTGTCCTACAACTCGCATGAGCTTCATTCCAACCTGCCTATATTATTCCCTGGCATGAACTATAGTCACAATCCATGGTTTCGTAGGTTTTGAAGGCCCTTTGGTCTACCAGTGTTGGTTGTCCTACAACTCGCATGAGCTTCATTCCAACCTGCCTATATTATTCCCTGGCATGAACTATAGTCACAATCCATGGTTTCGTAGGTTTTGAAGGCCCTTTGGTCTACCAGTGTTGGTTGTCCTACAACTCGCATGAGCTTCATCCAACCTGGCTATATTATTCCCTGGCATGAACTATAGTCACAATCCATGGTTTCCTAGGATTTGAAGGCCATTTGGTCTACCAGTGTTGGTCCTACAACTCGCATGAGCTTCATTCCAACCTGCCTATATTATTCCCTGGCATGAACTATAGTCACAATCCATGGTTTCGTAGGTTTTGAAGGCCCTTTGGTCTACCAGTGTTGGTTGTCCTACAACTCGCATGAGCTTCATTCCAACCTGCCTATATTATTCCCTGGCATGAACTATAGTCACAATCCATGGTTTCGTAGGTTTTGAAGGCCCTTTGGTCTACCAGTGTTGGTTGTCCTACAACTCGCATGAGCTTCATTCCAACCTGCCTATATTATTCCCTGGCATGAACTATAGTCACAATCCATGGTTTCGTAGGTTTTGAAGGCCCTTTGGTCTACCAGTGTTGGTTGTCCTACAACTCGCATGAGCTTCATTCCAACCTGCCTATATTATTCCCTGGCATGAACTATAGTCACAATCCATTGTTTTTCTAGGTTTTGAAGGCCCTTTGGTCTTCCATTGTGGGTTGCCCTACAACTCGCATGAGCTTCAATCCAACCTGCCTATATTATTCCCTGGCATGAACTATAGTTACAATCCATGGTTTCCTAGGTTTTGAAGGCCCCTTGCTCTGCCAGTGTCGGTTGTCCTACAACTAACATGAGCTTCATTCCAACCTGCCTATATTATTCCCTGGCATGAACTATAGTCACAATCCATGGTTTTCTAGGTTTTGAAGGCCCTTTCGTCTACCAGTGTTGGTTGTCCGTCAACTCGCATGAGCTTCATTCCAACCTGCCTATATTATTCCCTGGCATGAACTATAGTCACAATCCATTGTTTTTCTAGGTTTTGAAGGCCCTTTGGTCTTCCATTGTGGGTTGCCCTACAACTGGCATGAGCTTAATCCAACCTGGCTATATTATTCCCTGGCATGAACTATAGTCACAATCCATGGTTTCCTAGGTTTTGAAGGCCATTTGGTCTACCAGTGTTGGTCCTACAACTCGCATGAGCTTCATTCCAACCTGCCTATATTATTCCCTGGCATGAACTATAGTCACAATCCATGGTTACCTAGGTTTTGAAGGCCCTTTGGTCTACCAGTGTTGGTTGCCCTACAACTCGCATGAACTTCATTCCAACCTGTCTATATTATTCCTTGGCATGAACTATTGTCACAATCCATTGTTTTTCTAGGTTTTGAAGGCCCTTTGGTCTACCAGTGTTGGTTGTCCTACAACTCGCATGAGCTTCAATCCAACCTGCCTATATTATTCCCTGGCATGAACTATAGAAAACCTCCATGCCTGCCTAGGCTTTGAAGGCCCTTTACTCTACCAGTGTTGGTTGCCTACAACTAACATGAGCTTCATTCCAACCTGCCTATATTATTCCCTGGCATGAACTATAGTCACAATCCATGGTTTTCTAGGTTTTGAAGGCCCTTTGGTCTACCAGTGTTGGTTGTCCTACGACTCGCATGAGCTTCATTCCAACCTGCCTATATTATTCCCTGGCATGAACTGTAGTCACAATCCATGGTTTTCTAGGTTTTGAAGGCCCTTTGGTCTACCAGTGTTGGTTGTCCTTCAACTCGCATGAGCTTCATTCCAACCTGCCTATATTATTCCCTGGCATGAACTATAGTCACAATCCATGGTTTTCTAGGTTTTGAAGGCCCTTTGGTCTAACAGTGTTGGTTGTCCTACAACTAACATGAGCTTCATTCCAACCTGCCTATATTATTCCCTGGCATGAACTATAGTCACAATCCATGGTTTTCTAGGTTTTGAACGCCCTTTGGTCTACCAGTGTTGGTTGTCCTTCAACTCGCATGAGCTTCATTCCTACCTGCCTATATTATTCCCTGGCATGAACTATAGTCACAATGCATTGTTTTTCTAGGTTTTGAAGGCCCTTTGTTCTTCCAGTGTTGGTTGCCCTACAACTCGCATGAGCTTCATTCCAACCTGCCTATATTATTCCCTGGCATAAACTATAGTCACAATCCATGGTTTCCTTGGTTTTGAAGGCCCTTTGGTTTACCAGTGTTGGTTGCCCTACAACTCGCATGAGCTTCATTCCAACCTGCCTATATTATTCCCTGGCATGAACTATAGTCACAATCCATGGTTTTCTAGGTTTCGAAGGCCCATTGGTCTACCAGTGTTGGTTGCCCAACAACTCGCATGGCATAAATCCAACCTGCCTATATTATTCCCTGGCATGAACTATAGTCAAAATCCATGATTTCCTAGGCTTTGAAGGCCCTTTGGTCTACCATTGTGGGTTGCCCTACAACTCGCATGAGCTTCATCCAACCTGGCTATATTATTCCCTGGCATGAACTATAGTCACAATCCATGGTTTCCTAGGATTTGAAGGCCATTTGGTCTACCAGTGTTGGTCCTACAACTCGCATGAGCTTCATTCCAACCTGCCTATATTATTCCCTGGCATGAACTATAGTCACAATCCATGGTTTCGTAGGTTTTGAAGGCCCTTTGGTCTACCAGTGTTGGTTGTCCTACAACTCGCATGAGCTTCATTCCAACCTGCCTATATTATTCCCTGGCATGAACTATAGTCACAATCCATGGTTTCGTAGGTTTTGAAGGCCCTTTGGTCTACCAGTGTTGGTTGTCCTACAACTCGCATGAGCTTCATTCCAACCTGCCTATATTATTCCCTGGCATGAACTATAGTCACAATCCATGGTTTCGTAGGTTTTGAAGGCCCTTTGGTCTACCAGTGTTGGTTGTCCTACAACTCGCATGAGCTTCATTCCAACCTGCCTATATTATTCCCTGGCATGAACTATAGTCACAATCCATGGTTTCGTAGGTTTTGAAGGCCCTTTGGTCTACCAGTGTTGGTTGTCCTACAACTCGCATGAGCTTCATCCAACCTGGCTATATTATTCCCTGGCATGAACTATAGTCACAATCCATGGTTTCCTAGGATTTGAAGGCCATTTGGTCTACCAGTGTTGGTCCTACAACTCGCATGAGCTTCATTCCAACCTGCCTATATTATTCCCTGGCATGAACTATAGTCACAATCCATGGTTTCGTAGGTTTTGAAGGCCCTTTGGTCTACCAGTGTTGGTTGTCCTACAACTCGCATGAGCTTCATTCCAACCTGCCTATATTATTCCCTGGCATGAACTATAGTCACAATCCATGGTTTCGTAGGTTTTGAAGGCCCTTTGGTCTACCAGTGTTGGTTGTCCTACAACTCGCATGAGCTTCATTCCAACCTGCCTATATTATTCCCTGGCATGAACTATAGTCACAATCCATGGTTTCGTAGGTTTTGAAGGCCCTTTGGTCTACCAGTGTTGGTTGTCCTACAACTCGCATGAGCTTCATTCCAACCTGCCTATATTATTCCCTGGCATGAACTATAGTCACAATCCATTGTTTTTCTAGGTTTTGAAGGCCCTTTGGTCTTCCATTGTGGGTTGCCCTACAACTCGCATGAGCTTCAATCCAACCTGCCTATATTATTCCCTGGCATGAACTATAGTTACAATCCATGGTTTCCTAGGTTTTGAAGGCCCCTTGCTCTGCCAGTGTCGGTTGTCCTACAACTAACATGAGCTTCATTCCAACCTGCCTATATTATTCCCTGGCATGAACTATAGTCACAATCCATGGTTTTCTAGGTTTTGAAGGCCCTTTCGTCTACCAGTGTTGGTTGTCCGTCAACTCGCATGAGCTTCATTCCAACCTGCCTATATTATTCCCTGGCATGAACTATAGTCACAATCCATTGTTTTTCTAGGTTTTGAAGGCCCATTGGTCTACCAGTGTTGGTTGCCCTACAACTCGCATGGCATCAATCCAACCTGCCTATATTATTCCCTGGCATGAACTATAGTCACAATCCATGGTTTCCTAGGCTTTGAAGGCCCTTTGGTCTACCATTGTGGGTTGCCCTACAACTCGCATGAGCTTCATCCAACCTTGGTGTATTATTCCCTGGCATGAACTATAGTCACAATCCATGGTTTCCTAGGTTTTGAAGTCCATTTGGTCTACCAGTGTTGGTCCTACAACTCGCATGAGCTTCATCCAACCTGGCTATATTATTCCCTGGCATAAACTATAGTCACAATCCATGGTTTCCTAGGTTTTGAAGGCCATTTGGTCTACCAGTGTTGGTTGTCCTACAACTCGCATGAGCTTCATTCCAACCTGCCTATATTATTCCCTGGCATGAACTATAGTCACAATCCATTGTTTTTCTAGGTTTTGAAGGCCCTTTGGTCTTCCATTGTGGGTTGCCCTACAACTCGCATGAGCTTCAATCCAACCTGCCTATATTATTCCCTGGCATGAACTATAGTTACAATACATGGTTTCCTAGGTTTTGAAGGCCCTTTGGTCTACCAGTGTTGGTTGTCCTACAACTCGCATGAGCTTCATTCCAACCTGCCTATATTATAACCTGGCATGAACTATAGTCACAATCCATGGTTTTCTAGGTTTTGAAGGCCCTTTGGTCTACCAGTGTTGGTTGTCCTTCAACTCGCATGAGCTTCATTCCAACCTGCCTATATTATTCCTTGGCATAAACTATAGTCACAATCCATTGTTTTTCTAGGTTTTGAAGGCCCTTTGGTCTTCCAGTGTTGGTTGCCCTACAACTCGCATGAGCTTCATTCCAACCTGCCTATATTATTCCCTGGCATGAACTATAGTCACAATCCATGGTTTCCTAGGTTTTGAAGGCCCTTTGGTTTACCAGTGTTGGTTGCCCTACAACTCGCATGAGCTTCATTCCAACCTGCCTATATTATTCCCTGGCATGAACTATAGTCACAATCCATGGTTTTCTAGGTTTTGAAGGCCCATTGGTCTACCAGTGTTGGTTGCCCTACAACTCGCATGGCATAAATCCAACCTGCTTATATTATTCCCTGGCATGAACTATAGTCAAAATCCATGGTTTCCTAGGCTTTGAAGGCCCTTTGGTCTACCATTGTGGGTTGCCCTACAACTCGCATGAGCTTCATCCAACCTGGCTATATTATTCCCTGGCATGAACTATAGTCACAATCCATGGTTTCCTAGGTTTTGAAGGCCATTTGGTCTACCAGTGTTGGTCCTACAACTCGCATGAGCTTCATCCAACCTGGCTATATTATTCCCTGGCATAAACTATATTCACAATCCATGGTTTCGTAGGTTTTGAAGGCCCTTTGGTCTACCAGTGTTGGTTGTCCTACAACTCGCATGAGCTTCATTCCAACCTGCCTATATTATTCCCTGGCATGAACTATAGTCACAATCCATGGTTTCGTAGGTTTTGAAGGCCCTTTGGTCTACCAGTGTTGGTTGTCCTACAACTCGCATGAGCTTCATTCCAACCTGCCTATATTATTCCCTGGCATGAACTATAGTAACAATCCATTGTTTTTCTAGGTTTTGAAGGCCCTTTGGTCTTCCATTGTGGGTTGCCCTACAACTCGCATGAGCTTCAATCCAACCTGCCTATATTATTCCCTGGCATGAACTATAGTTACAATCCATGGTTTCCTAGGTTTTGAAGGCCTTTTGCTCTACCAGTGTCGGTTGCCCTACAACTGGCATGAGCTTCATCCAACCTGGCTATATTATTCCCTGGCATGAACTATAGTCACAATAAATGGTTTCCTAGCTTTTGAAGGCCATTTGGTCTACCAGTGTTGGTCCTACAACTCGCATGAGCTTCATCCAACCTGCCTATATTATTCCCTGGCATAAACTATAGTCACAATCCATGGTTTCGTAGGTTTTGAAGGCCCTTTGGTCTACCAGTGTTCGTTGTCCTACAACTCGCATGAGCTTCATTCCAACCTGCCTATATTATTCCCTGGCATGAACTATAGTCACAATCCATGGTTTCCTAGGTTTTGAAGGCCCTTTGGTTTACCAGTGTTGGTTGCCCTACAACTCGCATGAGCTTCATTCCAACCTGCCTATATTATTCCCTGGCATGAACTACAGTCACAATCCATGGTTTTCTAGGTTTTGAAGGCCCATTGGTCTACCAGTGTTGGTTGCCCTACAACTCGCATGAACTTCATTCCAACCTGTCTATATTATTCCTTGGCATGAACTATAGTCACAATCCATTGTTTTTCTAGGTTTTGACGGCCCTTTGGTCTACCAGTGTTGGTTGTCCTACAACTCGCATGAGCTTCATTCCAACCTGCCTATATTATTCCCTGGCATGAACTATAGTAACAATCCATGGTTTCGTAGGTTTTGAAGGCCCTTTGGTCTTCCAGTGTTGGTTGCCCTACAACTCGCATGAGCTTCATTCCAACCTGCCTATATTATTCCCTGACATGAACTATAGTCACAATCCATGGTTTTCTAGGTTTTGAAGGCCCTTTGGTCTACCAGTGTCAGTTGTCCTACAACTCGCATGAGCTTCATTCCAACCTGCCTATATTATTCCCTGGCATGAACTATAGTCACAATCCATGGTTTTCTAGGTTTTGAAGGCCCATTGGTCTACCAGTGTTGGTAGCCCTACAACTCGCATGAGCTTCAATCCAACCTGCCTATATTATTCCCTGGCATGAACTATAGTTACAATCCATGGTTTCCTAGGTTTTGAAGGCCTTTTGCTCTACCAGTGTCGGTTGCCCTACAACTGGCATGAGCTTCATCCAACCTGGCTATATTATTCCCTGGCATGAACTATAGTCACAATAAATGGTTTCCTAGGTTTTGAAGGCCATTTGGTCTACCAGTGTTGGTCCTACAACTCGCATGAGCTTCATCCAACCTGGCTATATTATTCCCTGGCATAAACTATAGTCACAATCCATGGTTTCGTAGGTTTTGAAGGCCCTTTGGTCTACCAGTGTTCGTTGTCCTACAACTCGCATGAGCTTCATTCCAACCTGCCTATATTATTCCCTGGCATGAACTATAGTCACAATCCATTGTTTTTCTAGGTTTTGAAGGCCCTTTGGTCTTCCATTGTGGGTTGCCCTACAACTCGCATGAGCTTCATTCCAACCTGCCTTAATTATTCCCTGGCATGAACTATAGTCACAATCCATGGTTACCTAGGTTTTGAAGGCCCTTTGGTCTACCAGTGTCAGTTGTCCTACAACTCGCATGAGCTTCATTCCAACCTGCCTATATTATTCCCTGGCATGAACTATATTCACAATCCATGGTTTTCTAGGTTTTGGAGGCCCATTGGTGTACCAGTGTTGGTTGCCCTACAACTCGCATGGCTTCAATCCAACCTGCCTATATTATTCCCTGGCATGAACTATAGTCACAATCCATGGTTTCCTAGGCGTTGAAGGCCCTTTGGTCTACCAGTGTTGGTTGTCCTTCAACTCGCATGAGCTTCATTCCAACCTGCCTACATTATTCCCTGGCATGAACTATAGTCACAATCCATGGTTTCGTAGGTTTTGAAGGCCCTTTGGTTTACCAGTGTTGGTTGTCCTTCAACTCGCATGAGCTTCAATCCATGCTGCCTATATAGTTCCCTGGCATGAACTATAGTCACAATCCATTGTTTTTCTAGGCTTTGAAGGCCCTTTGGTCTACCAATGTAGGTTGCCCTACAACTCGCATGAGCTTCATTCCAACCTGCCTATATTATTCCCTGGCATGAACTATAGAAAACCTCCATGCTTGCCTAGGCTTTGAAGGCCCTTTACCAGTGTTGGTTGCCTACAACTAACATGAGCTTCATTCCAACCTGCCTATATTATTCCCTGGCATGAACTATAGTCACAATCCATGGTTTCGTAGGTTTTGAAGGCCCTTTGGTCTACCAGTGTTGGTTGTCCTTCAACTCGCATGAGCTTCATTCCAACCTGCCTATATTATTCCCTGGCATGTACTATAGTCACAATCCATGGTTTTCTAGATTTTGAAGGCCCTTTGGTCTAACAGTGTTGGTTGCCCTACAACTCGCATGAGCTTCATTCCAACCTGCCTATATTATTCCCTGGCATGAACTATAGTCACAATCCATGGTTTTCTAGGTTTTGAAGGCTCTTTGATCTACCAGTGTTGGTTGCCCTACAACTCGCATGGCATCAATCCAACCTGCCTATATTATTCCCTGGCATGAACTATAGTCACAATCCATTGTTTTTCTAGGTTTTGAAAGCCCTTTGGTCTTCCATTGTGGGTTGCCCTACAACTCGCATGAGCTTCATTCCAACCTGCCTATATTATTCCCTGGCATGAACTATAGTCACAATCCATGGTTACCTAGGTTTTGAAGGCCCTTTGGTCTACCAGTGTTGGTTGCCCTACAACTCGCATGAACTTCATTCCAACCTGTCTATATTATTCCTTGGCATGAACTATAGTCACAATCCATTGTTTTTCTAGGTTTTGACGGCCCTTTGGTCTACCAGTGTTGGTTGTCCTACAACTCGCATGAGCTTCATTCCAACCTGCCTATATTATTCCCTGGCATGAACTATAGTAACAATCCATTGTTTTTCTAGGTTTTGAAGGCCCTTTGGTCTTCCAGTGTTGGTTGCCCTACAACTCGCATGAGCTTCATTCCAACCTGCCTATATTATTCCCTGGCATGAACTATAGTCACAATCCATGGTTTTCTAGGTTTTGAAGGCCCTTTGGTCTACCAGTGTCAGTTGTCCTACAACTCGCATGAGCTTCATTCCAACCTGCCTATATTATTCCCTGGCATGAACTATAGTCACAATCCATGGTTTTCTAGGTTTTGAAGGCCCATTGGTCTACCAGTGTTGGTAGCCCTACAACTCGCATGAGCCTAGGAAAGTATGGATGTTCATGCCAGGGAATAATATAGCCAGGTTGGATGAAGCTCATGCGAATTGTAGGACAACCAACACTGGTAGACCAAAGGGCAAAGCCTAGGAAACCATGATTTGTGACTATAGTTCATGCCAGGGAATAATATAGGCAGGTTGGATTGAAGCCCATGGAGTTGTAGAGCAACCAACAATGGTAGACCAAGGGGCCTTCAAAACCTAGAAAACCATGGATTGTGACTATAGTTCATGCCAGGGAATAATATTGGCAGGTTGGATTGAAGCTCAGGCGAATTGTAGGGCAACCAAAACTGGTAGACCAAAGGGCCTTCAAAGCCTAGGAATGCATGGAGGTTGTCTATAGTTCATGCCAGGTAATAATATAGACAGGTTGGATTGAAGCTCATGCGAGTTGTAGGACAACCCACAATGGTAGACCAAAGGGCATTCAAAACCTAGGAAACCATGGATTGTGACTATAGTTCATGCCAGGGAATAATATAGGCAGGTTGGATTGAAGCTCATGCGAGTTGTAGGGCAACCAACACTGGTAGACCAAAGGGCCTTCAAAACCTAGAAAACCATGGATTGTGACTATAGTTCATGCCAGGGAATAATATAGGCAGGTTGGAATGAAGCTCATGCGAGTTGTAGGACAACCAACACTGGTAGACCAAAGGGCCTTCAAAGCCTAGGAAAGCATGGATGTTGACTATAGTTCATGCTAGTGAATAATATAGACAGGATGGAATGAAGCTCATGTGAGTTGTAGGACAACCGACACTGGTAGACCAAAGAGCCTTCAAAGCCTAGAAAACCATGTCTTGTGACTAAAGTTCATGCCAGGAAATAATATAGGCAGGTTTGATTGAAGCTCAGTCGAGTTGAAGGACAACCAACATTGGTAGACCAATGGGCTTTAAAAACCTAGGACATCATGGATTGTGACTATAGTTCATGCCAGGGAATAATATAGGCAGGTTGGAATGAAGCTCATGCGAGTTGTAGGACGACCGACACTGGTAGACAAAAGGGCCTTCAAAACATAGAAAAAAATGACTACAGTTCATGCCAGGGAATAATATAGGCAGGTTGCAATGAAGCTCATGCGAGTTATAGGACAACCGACACTGGTAGACCAAAGGGCCTTCAAAACCTGGGAAACCATGGATTGTGACTATAGTTCATGAAAGGGAATAATATAGGCAGGTTGGAATGAAGCTCATGCGAGGTGTAGGACAACCGACACTGGTAGACCAAAGGGCCTTCAAAACCTACGAAACCATTGATTGTGACTATAGTTCATGCCAGGGAATAATATAGCCAGGTTGGATTGAAGCTCATGCGAGTTGTAGGACAACCAACACTGGTAGACCAAAGGGCCTTCAAAGGCTAGGAAACCATGATTTGTGACTATAGTTCATGCCAGGGAATAATATTGGCAGGTTGGATTGAAGCTCATGCGAGTTGTAGGACAACCGACTGGTAGACGAAAGGGCCTTCAAAACCTAGAAAACCATGGATTGTGACTATAGTTCATGCCAGGGAATAATATAGACAGGTTGGAATGAAGCTCATGCGAGTTGTAGGACGACCAACACTGGTGGACCAAAGGGCCTTCAACGCCTAGGAAACCATTGATTGTGACTATAGTTCATGCCAGGGAATAATATAGACAGGTTGGAATGAACCTCATGCGAGTTGTAGGGCAACCAACACTGGCCGACCAAAGGGCATTCAACGCCTAGGAAACCATGGATTGTGACTATAGTTCATGCCAGGGAATAATATAGACAGGTTGGAATGAACCTCATGCGAGTTGTAGGGCAACCAACACTGGCCGACCAAAGGGCCTTCAACGCCTAGGAAACCATGGATTGTGACTATAGTTCATGCCAGGGAATAATATAGACAGGTTGGAATGAAGCTCATGCGAATTGTAGGACAACCAACACTGGTGGACCAAAGGGCCTTCAACGCCTAGAGAACCATGGATTGTGACTATAGTTCATGCCAGGGAATAATATAGACAGGTTGGAATGAAGCTCATGCGAGTTGTAGGACAACCAACACTGGTAGACCAAAGGACCTTCAACGCCTAGGAAAGTATGGATGTTCATGCCAGTGAATAATATAGACAGGTTGGAATGAAGCTCATGCGAGTTGTAGCACAACCCACAATGGTAGACCAAAGGGCCTTCAAAACCTAGGAAACCATGGATTGTGACTATAGTTCATGCCAGGGAATAATATAGCCAGGTTGGATGAAGCTCATGCGAATTGTAGGACAACCAACACTGGTAGACCAAAGGGCAAAGCCTAGGAAACCATGATTTGTGACTATAGTTCATGCCAGGGAATAATATAGGCAGGTTGGATTGAAGCCCATGGAGTTGTAGAGCAACCAACAATGGTAGACCAAGGGGCCTTCAAAACCTAGAAAACCATGGATTGTGACTATAGTTCATGCCAGGGAATAATATTGGCAGGTTGGATTGAAGCTCAGGCGAATTGTAGGGCAACCAAAACTGGTAGACCAAAGGGCCTTCAAAGCCTAGGAATGCATGGAGGTTGTCTATAGTTCATGCCAGGTAATAATATAGACAGGTTGGATTGAAGCTCATGCGAGTTGTAGGACAACCCACAATGGTAGACCAAAGGGCATTCAAAACCTAGGAAACCATGGATTGTGACTATAGTTCATGCCAGGGAATAATATAGGCAGGTTGGATTGAAGCTCATGCGAGTTGTAGGGCAACCAACACTGGTAGACCAAAGGGCCTTCAAAGCCTAGGAAACCATGATTTGTGACTATAGTTCATGCCAGGGAATAATATAGGCAGGTTGGATTGAAGCCCATGGAGTTGTAGAGCAACCAACAATGGTAGACCAAGGGGCCTTCAAAACCTAGAAAACCATGGATTGTGACTATAGTTCATGCCAGGGAATAATATAGGCAGGTTGGAATGAAGCTCATGCGAGTTATAGGACAACGAACACTGGTAGACCAAAGGGCCTTCAAAACCTACGAAACCATGGATTGTGACTATAGTTCATGCCAGGGAATAATATAGCCAGGTTGGATGAAGCTCATGCGAGTTGTAGGACAACTAACACTGGTAGACCAAAGGGCCTTCAAAGCCTAGGAAACCATGATTTGTGACTATAGTTCATGCCAGGGAATAATATAGGCAGGTTGGATTGAAGCCCATGGAGTTGTAGAGCAACCAACAATGGTAGACCAAGGGGCCTTCAAAACCTAGAAAACCATGGATTGTGACTATAGTTCATGCCAGGGAATAATATTGGCAGGTTGGATTGAAGCTTAGGCGAATTGTAAGGCAACAAAAACTGGTAGACCAAAGGGCCTTCAAAGCCTAGGAAACCATGATTTGTGACTATAGTTCATGCCAGGGAATAATATAGGCAGGTTGGATTGAAGCCCATGGAGTTGTAGAGCAACCAACAATGGTAGACCAAGGGGCCTTCAAAACCTAGAAAACCATGGATTGTGACTATAGTTCATGCCAGGGAATAATATTGGCAGGTTGGATTGAAGCTTAGGCGAATTGTAGGGCAACCAAAACTGGTAGACCAAAGGGCCTTCAAAGCCTAGGAATGCATGGAGGTTGTCTATAGTTCATGCCAGGTAATAATATAGACAGGTTGTATTGAAGCTCATGCGAGTTGTAGGACAACCCACAATGGTAAACTAAAGGGCCTTCAAAACCTAAGAAACCATGGATTGTGACTACAGTTCATGCCAGGGAATAATATAGGCAGGTTGGATTGAAGCATGCGAGTTGTAGGGCAACCAACACTGGTAAACCAAAGGGCTTTCAAAACCTAGAAAACCATGGATTGTGACTATAGTTCATGCAAGGGAATAATATAGACAGGTTGGAATGAACCTCATGCGAGTTGTAGTACAACCAACACTGGTGGACCAAAGGGCCTACAACGCCTAGGAATCCATTGATTGTGACTATAGTTCATGCAAGGGAATAATATAGACAGGTTGGAATGAAGCTCATGCGAGTTGTAGGACAACCAACACTGGTAGAGCAAAGGACCTTCAACGCCTAGGAAAGCATGGATGTTGACTATAGTTCATGCCAGTGAATAATATAGACAGGTTGGAATGAAGCTCATGCGAGTTGTAGGACAACCAACACTGGTAGACCAAAGGGCCTTCAAAGCCTAGGAAAGCATGGATGTTGACTATAGTTCATGCCAGTGAATAATATAGACAGGATGGAATGAAGCTAATGCGAGTTGGAGGACAGCCAACACTGGTGGACCAAAGGGCCTTCAACGCCTAGAGAACCATGGATTGTGACTATACTTCATGCCAGTGAATATTATAGACAGGTTGGACTGAAACTCATGCGAGTTGTAGGAAAACCGACACTGGTAGAAAGGGCCTTCAAAACCTAGGAAACCATGCATTGTGACTAGAGTTCATGCCAGGGAATAATATAGGTAGGTTTGAATGAATCTCATGCGAGTTATAGGACAACCAACACTGGTGGACCAAAGGACCTTCAACGCCTAGGAAACCATTGATTGTGACTATAGTTCATGCCAGGGAATAATATAGACAGGTTGGACTGAAACTCATGCGAGTTGTAGGAAAACCGACACTGGTAGAAAGGGCCTTCAAAACCTAGGAAACCATGCATTGTGACTATAGTTCATGCCAGGGAATAATATAGATAGGTTGGAATGAATCTCATGAGAGTTATAGGACAATCAACACTGGTGGACCGAAGGGCCTTAAACGCCTAGGAAACCATTGATTGTGACTATAGTTCATGCCAGGGAATAATATAGACAGGTTTGAATGAACCTCATGCGAGTTGTAGGACAACCAACACTGGTAGACCAAAGACCTTCAACGCCTAGGAAAGCATGGATGTTGACTATAGTTCATGCCAGTGAATAATATAGACAGGATGGAATGAAGCTCATGCGAGTTGTACGACAACCAACACTGGTAGACCAAAGGGCCTTCAAAACCTAGGAAACCATGGATTGTGACTATAGTTCATGCCAGGGAATAATATAGACAGGTTGGAATGAAGCTCATGCGAGTTGTAGGACAACCAACACTGGTAGACCAAAGAGCCTTCAAAGCCTAGAAAACCATTTCTTGTGACTAAAGTTCATGCCAGGAAATAATATAGGCAGGTTTGATTGAAGCTCAGTCGAGTTGAAGGACAACCAACATTGGTAGACCAATGGGCTTTAAAAACCTAGGACATCGTGGATTGTGACTATAGTTCATGCCAGGGAATAATATAGGCAGGTTGGAATGAATCTCATGCGAGTTATAGGACAACCAACACTGGTGGACCAAAGGGCCTTAAACGCCTAGGAAACCATTGATTGTGACTATAGTTCATGCCAGGGAATAATATAGACAGGTTGGAATGAACCTCATGCGAGTTGTAGGACAACCAACACTGGTGGACCAAAGGGCCTTCAACGCCTAGAGAACCATGGATTGGGACTATAGTTCATGCCAGGGAATAATATAGACAGGTTGGAATGAACCTCATGCGAGTTGTAGGGCAACCAACACTGGTAGACCAAAGGGCCTTCAAAACCTACGAAACCATGGATTGTGACTATAGTTCATGCCAGGGAATAATATTGGCAGGTTGGATTGAAGCTTAGGCGAATTGTAGGGCAACCAAAACTGGTAGACCAAAGGGCCTTCAAAGCCTAGGAAAGCATGGATGTTGACTATAGTTCATGCCAGTGAATAATATAGACAGGATGGAATGAAGCTCATGCGAGTTGTACGACAACCAACACTGGTAGACCAAAGGGCCTTCAAAACCTAGGAAACCATGGATTGTGACTATAGTTCATGCCAGGGAATAATATAGACAGGTTGGAATGAAGCTCATGCGAGTTGTAGGACGACCGACACTGGTAGACAAAAGGGCCTTCAAAACCTAGAAAACAATGACTACAGTTCATGCCAGGGAATAATATTGGCAGGTTGGATTGAAGCTTAGGCGAATTGTAGGGCAACCAAAACTGGTAGACCAAAGGGCCTTCAAAACCTAGGAAACCATGGATTGTGACTATAGTTCATGCCAGGGAATAATATAGACAGGTTGGAATGAAGCTCATGCGAGTTGTAGGACGACCGACACTGGTAGACAAAAGGGCCTTCAAAACCTAGAAAACAATGACTACAGTTCATGCCAGGGAATAATATAGGCAGGTTGGATTGAAGCTCATGCGAGTTGTAGGACAACCCACAATGGTAGACCAAAGGGCCTTCAAAACCTAGGAAACAATGGATTGTGACTATCGTTCATGCCAGGGAATAATATAGGCAGGTTGCAATGAAGCTCATGCGAGTTATAGGACAACCGACACTGGTAGACCAAAGGGCCTTCAAAACCTAGGAAACAATGGATTGTGACTATAGTTCATGCCAGGGAATAATATAGGCAGGTTGGAATGAAGCTCATGCGAGGTGTAGGACAACCAACACTGGTAGACCAAAGGGCCTTCAAAACCTACGAAACCATGGATTGTGACTATAGTTCATGCCAGGGAATAATATAGCCAGGTTGGACTGAAACTCATGCGAGTTGTAGGAAAACCGACACTGGTAGAAAGGGCCTTCAAAACCTAGGAAACCATGCATTGTGACTATAGTTCATGAAAGGGAATAATATAGGCAGGTTGGAATGAAGCTCATTCGAGGTGTAGG
Organism: Anolis carolinensis; assembly: GCF_035594765.1. Classification (NCBI taxonomy): domain Eukaryota; kingdom Metazoa; phylum Chordata; class Lepidosauria; order Squamata; family Anolidae; genus Anolis; species Anolis carolinensis. The sequence goes on from NW_026943870.1 coordinate 52,565, forward strand.
ACAACCAACACTGGTAGACCAAAGGGCCTTCAAAACCTACGAAACCATGGATTGTGACTATAGTTCATGCCAGGGAATAATATAGCCAGGTGGGATGAAGCTCATGCGAGTTGTAGGACAACCAACACTGGTAGACCAAAGGGCCTTCAAAGCCTAGGAAACCATGGATTGTGACTATAGTTCATGCCAGGGAATAATATAGGCAGGTTGGATTGAAGCCCATGGAGTTGTAGAGCAACCAACAATGGTAGACCAAGGGGCCTTCAAAACCTAGAAAACCATGGATTGTGACTATAGTTCATGCCAGGGAATAATATTGGCAGGTTGGATTGAAGCTCAGGCGAATTGTAGGGCAACCAAAACTGTTAGACCAAAGAGCCTTCAAAGCCTAGGAATGCATGGAGGTTGTCTATAGTTCATGCCAGGTAATAATATAGACAGGTTGGATTGAAGCTCATGCGAGTTGTAGGACAACCCACAATGGTAGACCAAAGGGCCTTCAAAACCTAGAAAACCATGGCTTGTGACTATAGTTCATGTCAGGGAATAATATAGACTCGGAATGAACCTCATGCGAGTTGTAGGACAACCAACACTGGTGGACTAAAGGGCCTACAACGCCTTGGAAACCATTGATTGTGACTATAGTTCATGCCAGGGAATAATATAGACAGATTGGAATGAAGCTCATGCGAGTTGTAGGGCAACCAACACTGGTAGACCAAAGGGCCTTCAAAACCTAGAAAACCATGGATTGTGACTATAATATAGACAGGTTGGAATGAAGCTCATGCGAGTTGTAGGACAACCAACACTGGTAGACCAAAGGGCCTTCAAAGCCTAGGAAACCATTGATTGTGACTATAGTTCATGCCAGGGAATAATATAGACAGGTTGGAATGAAGCTCATGCGAGTTGTAGGACAAGCAACACTGGTAGACCAAAGGGCCTTCAAAGCCTAGGAAAGCATGGATGTTGACTATAGTTCATGCCAGTGAATAATATAGACAGGATGGAATGAAGCTCATGCGAGTTGTAGGGCAACCAACACTGGTAGACCAAAGAGCCTTCAAAGCCTAGAAAACCATGTATTGTGACTAAAGTTCATGCCAGGAAATAATATAGGCAGGTTTGATTGAAGCTCATTCGAGTTGAAGGACAACCAACAATGGTAGACCAAGGGGCCTTCAAAACCTAGAAAACCATGGATTGTGACTATAGTTCATGCCAGGGAATAATATAGGCAGGTTGGAATGAAGATCATGCGAGTTGTAGAGCCCATGGAGTTGTAGAGCAAACAACAATGGTAGACCAAAGGGCCTTCAAAACCTAGGAAACCATGGATTGTGACTATAGTTCATGCCAGTGAATAATATAGACAGGATGGAATGAAGCTCATGCGAGTTGTAGGACAGCCAACACTGGTAGACCAAAGGGCCTTCAAAACCTAGGAAACCATGGATTGTGACTATAGTTCATGCCAGGGAATAATATAGACAGGTTGGAATGAAGCTCATGCGAGTTGTAGGACAACCAACACTGGTAGACCAAAGGGCCTTCAAAGCCTAGGAAAGCATGGATGTTGACTATAGTTCATGCCAGTGAATAATATAGACAGGTTGGAATGAAGCTCATTCGAGGTGTAGGACAACCAACACTGGTAGACCAAAGGGCCTTCAAAACCTACGAAACCATGGATTGTGACTATAGTTCATGCCAGGGAATAATATAGCCAGGTGGGATGAAGCTCATGCGAGTTGTAGGACAACCAACACTGGTAGACCAAAGGGCCTTCAAAGCCTAGGAAACCATGATTTGTGACTATAGTTCATGCCAGGGAATAATATAGCCAGGTTGGACTGAAACTCATGCGAGTTGTAGGAAAACCGACACTGGTAGAAAGGGCCTTCAAAACCTAGGAAACCATGCATTGTGACTATAGTTCATGAAAGGGAATAATATAGGCAGGTTGGAATGAAGCTCATTCGAGGTGTAGGACAACCAACACTGGTAGACCAAAGGGCCTTCAAAACCTACGAAACCATGGATTGTGACTATAGTTCATGCCAGGGAATAATATAGCCAGGTGGGATGAAGCTCATGCGAGTTGTAGGACAACCAACACTGGTAGACCAAAGGGCCTTCAAAGCCTAGGAAACCATGGATTGTGACTATAGTTCATGCCAGGGAATAATATAGGCAGGTTGGATTGAAGCCCATGGAGTTGTAGAGCAACCAACAATGGTAGACCAAGGGGCCTTCAAAACCTAGAAAACCATGGATTGTGACTATAGTTCATGCCAGGGAATAATATTGGCAGGTTGGATTGAAGCTCAGGCGAATTGTAGGGCAACCAAAACTGTTAGACCAAAGAGCCTTCAAAGCCTAGGAATGCATGGAGGTTGTCTATAGTTCATGCCAGGTAATAATATAGACAGGTTGGATTGAAGCTCATGCGAGTTGTAGGACAACCCACAATGGTAGACCAAAGGGCCTTCAAAACCTAGAAAACCATGGCTTGTGACTATAGTTCATGTCAGGGAATAATATAGACTCGGAATGAACCTCATGCGAGTTGTAGGACAACCAACACTGGTGGACTAAAGGGCCTACAACGCCTTGGAAACCATTGATTGTGACTATAGTTCATGCCAGGGAATAATATAGACAGATTGGAATGAAGCTCATGCGAGTTGTAGGGCAACCAACACTGGTAGACCAAAGGGCCTTCAAAACCTAGAAAACCATGGATTGTGACTATAATATAGACAGGTTGGAATGAAGCTCATGCGAGTTGTAGGACAACCAACACTGGTAGACCAAAGGGCCTTCAAAGCCTAGGAAACCATTGATTGTGACTATAGTTCATGCCAGGGAATAATATAGACAGGTTGGAATGAAGCTCATGCGAGTTGTAGGACAAGCAACACTGGTAGACCAAAGGGCCTTCAAAGCCTAGGAAAGCATGGATGTTGACTATAGTTCATGCCAGTGAATAATATAGACAGGATGGAATGAAGCTCATGCGAGTTGTAGGGCAACCAACACTGGTAGACCAAAGAGCCTTCAAAGCCTAGAAAACCATGTATTGTGACTAAAGTTCATGCCAGGAAATAATATAGGCAGGTTTGATTGAAGCTCATTCGAGTTGAAGGACAACCAACAATGGTAGACCAAGGGGCCTTCAAAACCTAGAAAACCATGGATTGTGACTATAGTTCATGCCAGGGAATAATATAGGCAGGTTGGAATGAAGATCATGCGAGTTGTAGAGCCCATGGAGTTGTAGAGCAAACAACAATGGTAGACCAAAGGGCCTTCAAAACCTAGGAAACCATGGATTGTGACTATAGTTCATGCCAGTGAATAATATAGACAGGATGGAATGAAGCTCATGCGAGTTGTAGGACAGCCAACACTGGTAGACCAAAGGGCCTTCAAAGCCTAGGAAAGCATGGATGTTGACTATAGTTCATGCCAGTGAATAATATAGACAGGATGGAATGAAGCTCATGCGAGTTGTAGGACAACCCACAATGGTAGACCAAAGGGCCTTCAAAACCTAGGAAACCATGGATTGTGACTATAGTTCATGCCAGGGAATAATATAGCCAGGTTGGATGAAGCTCATGCGAATTGTAGGACAACCAACACTGGTAGACCAAAGGGCAAAGCCTAGGAAACCATGATTTGTGACTATAGTTCATGCCAGGGAATAATATAGGCAGGTTGGATTGAAGCCCATGGAGTTGTAGAGAAACCAACAATGGTAGACCAAGGGGCCTTCAAAACCTAGAAAACCATGGATTGTGACTATAGTTCATGCCAGGGAATAATATAGACAGATTGGAATGAAGCTCATGCGATTGTAGGACAACCAGCACTCGTAGACCAAGGGGCCTTCAAAACCTAGAAAACCATGGATTGTGACTATAGTTCATGCCAGGGAATAATATAGGCAGGTTGGAATGAAGCTCATGCGAGTTATAGGACAACGAACACTGGTAGACCAAAGGGCCTTCAAAACCTACGAAACCATGGATTGTGACTATAGTTCATGCCAGGGAATAATATAGCCAGGTTGGATGAAGCTCATGCGAGTTGTAGGACAACTAACACTGGTAGACCAAAGGGCCTTCAAAGCCTAGGAAACCATGATTTGTGACTATAGTTCATGCCAGGGAATAATATAGGCAGGTTGGATTGAAGCCCATGGAGTTGTAGAGCAACCAACAATGGTAGACCAAGGGGCCTTCAAAACCTAGAAAACCATGGATTGTGACTATAGTTCATGCCAGGGAATAATATTGGCAGGTTGGATTGAAGCTTAGGCGAATTGTAGGGCAACCAAAACTGGTAGACCAAAGGGCCTTCAAAGCCTAGGAATGCATGGAGGTTGTCTATAGTTCATGCCAGGTAATAATATAGACAGGTTGTATTGAAGCTCATGCGAGTTGTAGGACAACCCACAATGGTAAACTAAAGGGCCTTCAAAACCTAAGAAACCATGGATTGTGACTACAGTTCATGCCAGGGAATAATATAGGCAGGTTGGATTGAAGCATGCGAGTTGTAGGGCAACCAACACTGGTAAACCAAAGGGCTTTCAAAACCTAGAAAACCATGGATTGTGACTATAGTTCATGCAAGGGAATAATATAGACAGGTTGGAATGAACCTCATGCGAGTTGTAGTACAACCAACACTGGTGGACCAAAGGGCCTACAACGCCTAGGAATCCATTGATTGTGACTATAGTTCATGCAAGGGAATAATATAGACAGGTTGGAATGAAGCTCATGCGAGTTGTAGGACAACCAACACTGGTAGAGCAAAGGACCTTCAACGCCTAGGAAAGCATGGATGTTGACTATAGTTCATGCCAGTGAATAATATAGACAGGTTGGAATGAAGCTCATGCGAGTTGTAGGACAACCAACACTGGTAGACCAAAGGGCCTTCAAAGCCTAGGAAAGCATGGATGTTGACTATAGTTCATGCCAGTGAATAATATAGACAGGATGGAATGAAGCTAATGCGAGTTGGAGGACAGCCAACACTGGTGGACCAAAGGGCCTTCAACGCCTAGAGAACCATGGATTGTGACTATACTTCATGCCAGTGAATATTATAGACAGGTTGGACTGAAACTCATGCGAGTTGTAGGAAAACCGACACTGGTAGAAAGGGCCTTCAAAACCTAGGAAACCATGCATTGTGACTAGAGTTCATGCCAGGGAATAATATAGGTAGGTTTGAATGAATCTCATGCGAGTTATAGGACAACCAACACTGGTGGACCAAAGGGCCTTCAACGCCTAGGAAACAATTGATTGTGACTATAGTTCATGCCAGGGAATAATATAGACAGGTTGGACTGAAACTCATGCGAGTTGTAGGAAAACCGACACTGGTAGAAAGGGCCTTCAAAACCTAGGAAACCATGCATTGTGACTATAGTTCATGCCAGGGAATAATATAGATAGGTTGGAATGAATCTCATGAGAGTTATAGGACAATCAACACTGGTGGACCGAAGGGCCTTAAACGCCTAGGAAACCATTGATTGTGACTATAGTTCATGCCAGGGAATAATATAGACAGGTTTGAATGAACCTCATGCGAGTTGTAGGACAACCAACACTGGTAGACCAAAGACCTTCAACGCCTAGGAAAGCATGGATGTTGACTATAGTTCATGCCAGTGAATAATATAGACAGGATGGAATGAAGCTCATGCGAGTTGTACGACAACCAACACTGGTAGACCAAAGGGCCTTCAAAACCTAGGAAACCATGGATTGTGACTATAGTTCATGCCAGGGAATAATATAGACAGGTTGGAATGAAGCTCATGCGAGTTGTAGGACAACCAACACTGGTAGACCAAAGAGCCTTCAAAGCCTAGAAAACCATTTCTTGTGACTAAAGTTCATGCCAGGAAATAATATAGGCAGGTTTGATTGAAGCTCAGTCGAGTTGAAGGACAACCAACATTGGTAGACCAATGGGCTTTAAAAACCTAGGACATCGTGGATTGTGACTATAGTTCATGCCAGGGAATAATATAGGCAGGTTGGAATGAATCTCATGCGAGTTATAGGACAACCAACACTGGTGGACCAAAGGGCCTTAAACGCCTAGGAAACCATTGATTGTGACTATAGTTCATGCCAGGGAATAATATAGACAGGTTGGAATGAACCTCATGCGAGTTGTAGGACAACCAACACTGGTGGACCAAAGGGCCTTCAACGCCTAGAGAACCATGGATTGGGACTATAGTTCATGCCAGGGAATAATATAGACAGGTTGGAATGAACCTCATGCGAGTTGTAGGGCAACCAACACTGGTAGACCAAAGGGCCTTCAAAACCTACGAAACCATGGATTGTGACTATAGTTCATGCCAGGGAATAATATTGGCAGGTTGGATTGAAGCTTAGGCGAATTGTAGGGCAACCAAAACTGGTAGACCAAAGGGCCTTCAAAGCCTAGGAAAGCATGGATGTTGACTATAGTTCATGCCAGTGAATAATATAGACAGGATGGAATGAAGCTCATGCGAGTTGTACGACAACCAACACTGGTAGACCAAAGGGCCTTCAAAACCTAGGAAACCATGGATTGTGACTATAGTTCATGCCAGGGAATAATATAGACAGGTTGGAATGAAGCTCATGCGAGTTGTAGGACGACCGACACTGGTAGACAAAAGGGCCTTCAAAACCTAGAAAACAATGACTACAGTTCATGCCAGGGAATAATATTGGCAGGTTGGATTGAAGCTTAGGCGAATTGTAGGGCAACCAAAACTGGTAGACCAAAGGGCCTTCAAAACCTAGGAAACCATGGATTGTGACTATAGTTCATGCCAGGGAATAATATAGACAGGTTGGAATGAAGCTCATGCGAGTTGTAGGACGACCGACACTGGTAGACAAAAGGGCCTTCAAAACCTAGAAAACAATGACTACAGTTCATGCCAGGGAATAATATAGGCAGGTTGGATTGAAGCTTAGGCGAATTGTAGGGCAACCAAAACTGGTAGACCAAAGGGCCTTCAAAACCTAGGAAACAATGGATTGTGACTATCGTTCATGCCAGGGAATAATATAGGCAGGTTGCAATGAAGCTCATGCGAGTTATAGGACAACCGACACTGGTAGACCAAAGGGCCTTCAAAACCTAGGAAACAATGGATTGTGACTATAGTTCATGCCAGGGAATAATATAGGCAGGTTGGAATGAAGCTCATGCGAGGTGTAGGACAACCAACACTGGTAGACCAAAGGGCCTTCAAAACCTACGAAACCATGGATTGTGACTATAGTTCATGCCAGGGAATAATATAGCCAGGTTGGACTGAAACTCATGCGAGTTGTAGGAAAACCGACACTGGTAGAAAGGGCCTTCAAAACCTAGGAAACCATGCATTGTGACTATAGTTCATGAAAGGGAATAATATAGGCAGGTTGGAATGAAGCTCATTCGAGGTGTAGGACAACCAACACTGGTAGACCAAAGGGCCTTCAAAACCTACGAAACCATGGATTGTGACTATAGTTCATGCCAGGGAATAATATAGCCAGGTGGGATGAAGCTCATGCGAGTTGTAGGACAACCAACACTGGTAGACCAAAGGGCCTTCAAAGCCTAGGAAACCATGGATTGTGACTATAGTTCATGCCAGGGAATAATATAGGCAGGTTGGATTGAAGCCCATGGAGTTGTAGAGCAACCAACAATGGTAGACCAAGGGGCCTTCAAAACCTAGAAAACCATGGATTGTGACTATAGTTCATGCCAGGGAATAATATTGGCAGGTTGGATTGAAGCTCAGGCGAATTGTAGGGCAACCAAAACTGTTAGACCAAAGAGCCTTCAAAGCCTAGGAATGCATGGAGGTTGTCTATAGTTCATGCCAGGTAATAATATAGACAGGTTGGATTGAAGCTCATGCGAGTTGTAGGACAACCCACAATGGTAGACCAAAGGGCCTTCAAAACCTAGAAAACCATGGCTTGTGACTATAGTTCATGTCAGGGAATAATATAGACTCGGAATGAACCTCATGCGAGTTGTAGGACAACCAACACTGGTGGACTAAAGGGCCTACAACGCCTTGGAAACCATTGATTGTGACTATAGTTCATGCCAGGGAATAATATAGACAGATTGGAATGAAGCTCATGCGAGTTGTAGGGCAACCAACACTGGTAGACCAAAGGGCCTTCAAAACCTAGAAAACCATGGATTGTGACTATAATATAGACAGGTTGGAATGAAGCTCATGCGAGTTGTAGGACAACCAACACTGGTAGACCAAAGGGCCTTCAAAGCCTAGGAAACCATTGATTGTGACTATAGTTCATGCCAGGGAATAATATAGACAGGTTGGAATGAAGCTCATGCGAGTTGTAGGACAAGCAACACTGGTAGACCAAAGGGCCTTCAAAGCCTAGGAAAGCATGGATGTTGACTATAGTTCATGCCAGTGAATAATATAGACAGGATGGAATGAAGCTCATGCGAGTTGTAGGGCAACCAACACTGGTAGACCAAAGAGCCTTCAAAGCCTAGAAAACCATGTATTGTGACTAAAGTTCATGCCAGGAAATAATATAGGCAGGTTTGATTGAAGCTCATTCGAGTTGAAGGACAACCAACAATGGTAGACCAAGGGGCCTTCAAAACCTAGAAAACCATGGATTGTGACTATAGTTCATGCCAGGGAATAATATAGGCAGGTTGGAATGAAGATCATGCGAGTTGTAGAGCCCATGGAGTTGTAGAGCAAACAACAATGGTAGACCAAAGGGCCTTCAAAACCTAGGAAACCATGGATTGTGACTATAGTTCATGCCAGTGAATAATATAGACAGGATGGAATGAAGCTCATGCGAGTTGTAGGACAGCCAACACTGGTAGACCAAAGGGCCTTCAAAACCTAGGAAACCATGGATTGTGACTATAGTTCATGCCAGGGAATAATATAGACAGGTTGGAATGAAGCTCATGCGAGTTGTAGGACAACCAACACTGGTAGACCAAAGGGCCTTCAAAGCCTAGGAAAGCATGGATGTTGACTATAGTTCATGCCAGTGAATAATATAGACAGGATGGAATGAAGCTCATGCGAGTTGTAGGACAACCCACAATGGTAGACCAAAGGGCCTTCAAAACCTAGGAAACCATGGATTGTGACTATAGTTCATGCCAGGGAATAATATAGCCAGGTTGGATGAAGCTCATGCGAATTGTAGGACAACCAACACTGGTAGACCAAAGGGCAAAGCCTAGGAAACCATGATTTGTGACTATAGTTCATGCCAGGGAATAATATAGGCAGGTTGGATTGAAGCCCATGGAGTTGTAGAGAAACCAACAATGGTAGACCAAGGGGCCTTCAAAACCTAGAAAACCATGGATTGTGACTATAGTTCATGCCAGGGAATAATATTGGCAGGTTGGATTGAAGCTCAGGCGAATTGTAGGGCAACCAAAACTGGTAGACCAAAGGGCCTTCAAAACCTAGGAAAACATGGATGTTGACTATAGTTCATGCCAGGTAATATTATAGACAGGTTGGATTGAAGCTCATGCGAGTTGTAGGACAACCCACAATGGTAGACCAAAGGGCATTCAAAACCTAGGAAACCATGGATTGTGACTATAGTTCATGCCAGGGAATAATATAGGCAGGTTGGATTGAAGCTCATGCGAGTTGTAGGGCAACCAACACTGGTAGACCAAAGGGCCTTCAAAACCTAGAAAACCATGGATTGTGACTATAGTTCATGCCAGGGAATAATATTGGCAGGTTGGATTGAAGCTCAGGCGAATTGTAGGGCAACCAAAACTGGTAGAGCAAAGGACCTTCAACGCCTAGGAAAACATGGATGTTGACTATAGTTCATGCCAGGGAATAATATAGACAGGTTGGACTGAAACTCATGCGAGTTGTAGGAAAACCGACATTGGTAGAAAGGGCCTTCAAAACCTAGGAAACCATGCATTGTGACTATAGTTCATGCCAGGGAATAATATAGACAGGTTGGAATGAAGCTCATGCGAGTTGTAGGACAACCGACACTGGTAGACGAAAGGGCCTTCAAAACCTAGAAAACCATGATTTCTGACTATAGTTCATGCCAGGGAATAATATAGACAGGTTGGAATGAACCTCATGCGAGTTGTAGGGCAACCAACACTGGCCGACCAAAGGGCATTCAACGCCTAGGAAACCATTGATTGTGACTATAGTTCATGCCAGGGAATAATATAGACAGGTTGGAATGAACCTCATGCAAGTTGTAGGACAACCAACACTGGCCGACCAAAGGGCCTTCAACGCCTAGGAAACCATGGATTGTGACTATAGTTCATGCCAGGGAATAATATAGACAGGTTGGAATGAAGCTCATGCGAGTTGTAGGACAACCAACACTGGTAGACCAAAGACCTTCAACGCCTAGGAAAGCATGGATGTTGACTATAGTTCATGCCAGTGAATAATATAGACAGGATGGAATGAAGCTCATGCGAGTTGTACGACAACCAACACTGGTAGACCAAAGGGCCTTCAAAACCTAGGAAACCATGGATTGTGACTATAGTTCATGCCAGGGAATAATATAGACAGGTTGGAATGAAGCTCATGCGAGTTGTAGGACAACCAACACTGGTAGACCAAAGAGCCTTCAAAGCCTAGAAAACCATTTCTTGTGACTAAAGTTCATGCCAGGAAATAATATAGGCAGGTTTGATTGAAGCTCAGTCGAGTTGAAGGACAACCAACATTGGTAGACCAATGGGCTTTAAAAACCTAGGACATCGTGGATTGTGACTATAGTTCATGCCAGGGAATAATATAGGCAGGTTGGAATGAATCTCATGCGAGTTATAGGACAACCAACACTGGTGGACCAAAGGGCCTTAAACGCCTAGGAAACCATTGATTGTGACTATAGTTCATGCCAGGGAATAATATAGACAGGTTGGAATGAACCTCATGCGAGTTGTAGGACAACCAACACTGGTGGACCAAAGGGCCTTCAACGCCTAGAGAACCATGGATTGGGACTATAGTTCATGCCAGGGAATAATATAGACAGGTTGGAATGAACCTCATGCGAGTTGTAGGGCAACCAACACTGGTAGACCAAAGGGCCTTCAAAACCTACGAAACCATGGATTGTGACTATAGTTCATGCCAGGGAATAATATTGGCAGGTTGGATTGAAGCTTAGGCGAATTGTAGGGCAACCAAAACTGGTAGACCAAAGGGCCTTCAAAGCCTAGGAAAGCATGGATGTTGACTATAGTTCATGCCAGTGAATAATATAGACAGGATGGAATGAAGCTCATGCGAGTTGTACGACAACCAACACTGGTAGACCAAAGGGCCTTCAAAACCTAGGAAACCATGGATTGTGACTATAGTTCATGCCAGGGAATAATATAGACAGGTTGGAATGAAGCTCATGCGAGTTGTAGGACGACCGACACTGGTAGACAAAAGGGCCTTCAAAACCTAGAAAACAATGACTACAGTTCATGCCAGGGAATAATATAGGCAGGTTGGATTGAAGCTCATGCGAGTTGTAGGACAACCCACAATGGTAGACCAAAGGGCCTTCAAAACCTAGGAAACAATGGATTGTGACTATCGTTCATGCCAGGGAATAATATAGGCAGGTTGCAATGAAGCTCATGCGAGTTATAGGACAACCGACACTGGTAGACCAAAGGGCCTTCAAAACCTAGGAAACAATGGATTGTGACTATAGTTCATGCCAGGGAATAATATAGGCAGGTTGGAATGAAGCTCATGCGAGGTGTAGGACAACCAACACTGGTAGACCAAAGGGCCTTCAAAACCTACGAAACCATGGATTGTGACTATAGTTCATGCCAGGGAATAATATAGCCAGGTTGGACTGAAACTCATGCGAGTTGTAGGAAAACCGACACTGGTAGAAAGGGCCTTCAAAACCTAGGAAACCATGCACTGTGACTATAGTTCATGAAAGGGAATAATATAGGCAGGTTGGAATGAAGCTCATTCGAGGTGTAGGACAACCAACACTGGTAGACCAAAGGGCCTTCAAAACCTACGAAACCATGGATTGTGACTATAGTTCATGCCAGGGAATAATATAGCCAGGTGGGATGAAGCTCATGCGAGTTGTAGGACAACCAACACTGGTAGACCAAAGGGCCTTCAAAGCCTAGGAAACCATGATTTGTGACTATAGTTCATGCCAGGGAATAATATATCCAGGTTGGATTGAAGCCAATGGAGTTGTAGAGCAACCAACAATGGTAGACCAAGTGGCCTTCAAAACCTAGAAAACCATGGATTGTGACTATAGTTCATGCAAGGGAATAATATTGGCAGGTTGGATTGAAGCTCAGGCGAGTTGTAGGGCAACCAAAACTGGTAGACCAAAGGGCCTTCAAAGCCTAGGAATGCATGGAGGTTGTCTATAGTTCATGCCAGGGAATAGTCTTGGCAGGTTGGATTGAAGCTCATGCGAGTGGTAGGGCAACCCACAATGGTAGACCAAAGAGCCTTCAAAACCTAGGAAACCATGGATTGTGACTATAGTTCATGCCAGGGAATAATATAGACAGGTTGGAATGAAGCTCATGCGAGTTGTAGGACAACCAACACTGGTAGACCAAAGGACCTTCAAAGCCTAGAAAACCATGTATTGTGACTAAAGTTCATGCCAGGAAATAATATAGGCAGATTTGATTGAAGCTCATTCGAGTTGAAGGACAACCAACATTGGTAGACCAATGGGCTTTCAAAACCTAGGACATCATGGATTGTGACTATAGTTCATGCCAGGGAATAATATAGGCAGGTTGTAATGAAGATCATGCGAGTTGTAGAGCCCATGGAGTTGTAGAGCAAACAACAATGGTAGACCAAAGGGCCTTCAAAACTTAGGAAACCATGGATTGTGACTATAGTTCATGCCAGGGAATAATATAGCCAGGTTGGATGAAGCTCATGCGAGTTGTAGGACAACCAACACTGGTAGACCAAAGGGCCTTCAAAACCTAGGAAACCATGGATTGTGACTATAGTTCATGCCAGGGAATAATATAGCCAGGTTGGATTGAAGCCCATGGAGTTGTAGAGCAACCAACAATGGTAGACCAAGGGGCCTTCAAAACCTAGAAAACCATGGATTGTGACTATAGTTCATGCCAGGGAATAATATTGGCAGGTTGGATTGAAGCTCAGGCGAATTGTAGGGCAACCAAAACTGTTAGACCAAAGAGCCTTCAAAGCCTAGGAATGCATGGAGGTTGTCTATAGTTCATGCCAGGTAATAATATAGACAGGTTGGATTGAAGCTCATGCGAGTTGTAGGACAACCCACAATGGTAGACCAAAGGGCCTTCAAAACCTAGGAAACCATGGATTGTGACTATAGTTCATGCCAGGGAATAATATAGGCAGGTTGGATTGAAGCTCATGCGAGTTGTAGGGCAACGAACACTGGTAAACCAAAGGGCCTTCAAAACCTAGAAAACCATGGCTTGTGACTATAGTTCATGTCAGGGAATAATATAGACTCGGAATGAACCTCATGCGAGTTGTAGGGCAACCAACACTGGTGAACTAAAGGGCCTACAACGCCTTGGAAACCATTGATTGTGACTATAGTTCATGCCAGGGAATAATATAGACAGATTGGAATGAAGCTCATGAGAGTTGTAGGGCAACCAACACTGGTAGACCAAAGGGCCTTCAAAACCTAGAAAACCATGGATTGTGACTATAATATAGACAGGTTGGAATGAAGCTCATGCGAGTTGTAGGACAACCAACACTGGTAGACCAAAGGGCCTTCAAAGCCTAGGAAACCATTGATTGTGACTATAGTTCATGCCAGGGAATAATATAGACAGGTTGGAATGAAGCTCATGCGAGTTGTAGGACAAGCAACACTGGTAGACCAAAGGGCCTTCAAAGCCTAGGAAAGCATGGATGTTGACTATAGTTCATGCCAGTGAATAATATAGACAGGATGGAATGAAGCTCATGCGAGTTGTAGGGCAACCAACACTGGTAGACCAAAGAGCCTTCAAAGCCTAGAAAACCATGTATTGTGACTAAAGTTCATGCCAGGAAATAATATAGGAAGGTTTGATTGAAGCTCATTCGAGTTGAAGGACAACCAACAATGGTAGACCAAGGGGCCTTCAAAACCTAGAAAACCATGGATTGTGACTATAGTTCATGCCAGGGAATAATATAGGCAGGTTGGAATGAAGATCATGCGAGTTGTAGAGCCCATGGAGTTGTAGAGCAAACAACAATGGTAGACCAAAGGGCCTTCAAAACCTAGGAAACCATGGATTGTGACTATAGTTCATGCCAGGGAATAATATAGGCAGGTTGGAATGAAGCTCATGCGAGTTGTAGGACAACCAACACTGGTAGACCAAAGGGCCTTCAAAGCCTAGGAAACCATGATTTGTGACTATAGTTCATGCCAGGGAATTGGATTGAAGCCCATGGAGTTGTAGAGCAACCAACAATGGTAGACCAAGGGGCCTTCAAAACCTAGAAAACCATGGATTGTGACTATAGTTCATGCCAGGGAATAATATTGGCAGGTTGGATTGAAGCTCAGGCGAATTGTAGGGCAACCAAAACTGGTAGACCAAAGGGCCTTCAAAGCCTAGGAATGCATGGAGGTTGTCCATAGTTCATGCCAGGTAATAATATAGACAGGTTGGATTGAAGCTCATGCGAGTTGTAGGACAACCCACAATGGTAGACCAAAGGGCCTTCAAAACCTAGGAAACCATGGATTGTGACTATAGTTCATGCCAGGGAATAATATAGGCAGGTTGGAATGAAGATCATGCAAGTTGTAGAGCCCATGGAGTTGAAGAGCAAACAACAATGGTAGACCAAAGGGCCTTCAAAACCTAGGAAACCATGGATTGTGACTATAGTTAATGCCAGGGAATAATATAGAAAGGTTGGAATGAAGCTCATGCGAGTTGTAGGACAACCAACACTGGTAGACCAAAGGGCCTTCAAAGCCTAGGAAAGCATGGATGTTGACTATAGTTCATGCCAGTGAATAATATAGACAGGATGGAATGAAGCTCATGCGAGTTGTAGGACAGCCAACACTGGTAGACCAAAGGGCCTTCAAAACCTAGGAAACCATTGATTGTGACTATAGTTCATGCCAGGGAATAATATAGACAGGTTGGAATGAACCTCATGCGAGTTGTAGGGCAACCAACACTGGCCGACCAAAGGGCCTTCAACGCCTCGGAAACCATGGATTGTGACTATAGTTCATGCCAGGGAATAATATAGACAGGTTGGAATGTAGCTCATGCGAGTTGTAGGACAACCAACACTGGTGGACCAAAGGGCCTTCAACGCCTAGAGAACCATGGATTGTGACTATAGTTCATGCCAGTGAATAATATAGACAGGTTGGACTGAAACTCATGCGAGTTGTAGGAAAACCGACACTGGTAGAAAGGGCCTTCAAAACCTAGAAAACCATGGATTGTGACTATAGTTCATGCCAGGGAATAATATAGGCAGGTTGGAATGAAGATCATGCGAGTTGTAGAGCCCATGGAGTTGTAGAGCAAACAACAATGGTAGACCAAAGGGCCTTCAAAACCTAGGAAACCATGGATTGTGACTATAGTTCATGCCAGGGAATAATATAGGCAGGTTGGAATGAAGCTCATGCGAGTTGTAGGACAACCAACACTGGTAGACCAAAGGGCCTTCAAAGCCTAGGAAACCATGATTTGTGACTATAGTTCATGCCAGGGAATTGGATTGAAGCCCATGGAGTTGTAGAGCAACCAACAATGGTAGACCAAGGGGCCTTCAAAACCTAGAAAACCATGGATTGTGACTATAGTTCATGCCAGGGAATAATATTGGCAGGTTGGATTGAAGCTCAGGCGAATTGTAGGGCAACCAAAACTGGTAGACCAAAGGGCCTTCAAAGCCTAGGAATGCATGGAGGTTGTCCATAGTTCATGCCAGGTAATAATATAGACAGGTTGGATTGAAGCTCATGCGAGTTGTAGGACAACCCACAATGGTAGACCAAAGGGCCTTCAAAACCTAGGAAACCATGGATTGTGACTATAGTTCATGCCAGGGAATAATATAGGCAGGTTGGAATGAAGATCATGCGAGTTGTAGAGCCCATGGAGTTGAAGAGCAAACAACAATGGTAGACCAAAGGGCCTTCAAAACCTAGGAAACCATGGATTGTGACTATAGTTAATGCCAGGGAATAATATAGAAAGGTTGGAATGAAGCTCATGCGAGTTGTAGGACAACCAACACTGGTAGACCAAAGGGCCTTCAAAGCCTAGGAAAGCATGGATGTTGACTATAGTTCATGCCAGTGAATAATATAGACAGGATGGAATGAAGCTCATGCGAGTTGTAGGACAGCCAACACTGGTAGACCAAAGGGCCTTCAAAACCTAGGAAACCATTGATTGTGACTATAGTTCATGCCAGGGAATAATATAGACAGGTTGGAATGAACCTCATGCGAGTTGTAGGGCAACCAACACTGGCCGACCAAAGGGCCTTCAACGCCTCGGAAACCATGGATTGTGACTATAGTTCATGCCAGGGAATAATATAGACAGGTTGGAATGTAGCTCATGCGAGTTGTAGGACAACCAACACTGGTGGACCAAAGGGCCTTCAACGCCTAGAGAACCATGGATTGTGACTATAGTTCATGCCAGTGAATAATATAGACAGGTTGGACTGAAACTCATGCGAGTTGTAGGAAAACCGACACTGGTAGAAAGGGCCTTCAAAACCTAGAAAACCATGGATTGTGACTATAGTTCATGCCAGGGAATAATATAGGCAGGTTGGAATGAAGATCATGCGAGTTGTAGAGCCCATGGAGTTGTAGAGCAAACAACAATGGTAGACCAAAGGGCCTTCAAAACCTAGGAAACCATGGATTGTGACTATAGTTCATGCCAGGGAATAATATAGGCAGGTTGGAATGAAGCTCATGCGAGTTGTAGGACAACCAACACTGGTAGACCAAAGGGCCTTCAAAGCCTAGGAAACCATGATTTGTGACTATAGTTCATGCCAGGGAATTGGATTGAAGCCCATGGAGTTGTAGAGCAACCAACAATGGTAGACCAAGGGGCCTTCAAAACCTAGAAAACCATGGATTGTGACTATAGTTCATGCCAGGGAATAATATTGGCAGGTTGGATTGAAGCTCAGGCGAATTGTAGGGCAACCAAAACTGGTAGACCAAAGGGCCTTCAAAGCCTAGGAATGCATGGAGGTTGTCCATAGTTCATGCCAGGTAATAATATAGACAGGTTGGATTGAAGCTCATGCGAGTTGTAGGACAACCCACAATGGTAGACCAAAGGGCCTTCAAAACCTAGGAAACCATGGATTGTGACTATAGTTCATGCCAGGGAATAATATAGGCAGGTTGGAATGAAGATCATGCGAGTTGTAGAGCCCATGGAGTTGAAGAGCAAACAACAATGGTAGACCAAAGGGCCTTCAAAACCTAGGAAACCATGGATTGTGACTATAGTTAATGCCAGGGAATAATATAGAAAGGTTGGAATGAAGCTCATGCGAGTTGTAGGACAACCAACACTGGTAGACCAAAGGGCCTTCAAAGCCTAGGAAAGCATGGATGTTGACTATAGTTCATGCCAGTGAATAATATAGACAGGATGGAATGAAGCTCATGCGAGTTGTAGGACAGCCAACACTGGTAGACCAAAGGGCCTTCAAAACCTAGGAAACCATTGATTGTGACTATAGTTCATGCCAGGGAATAATATAGACAGGTTGGAATGAACCTCATGCGAGTTGTAGGGCAACCAACACTGGCCGACCAAAGGGCCTTCAACGCCTCGGAAACCATGGATTGTGACTATAGTTCATGCCAGGGAATAATATAGACAGGTTGGAATGTAGCTCATGCGAGTTGTAGGACAACCAACACTGGTGGACCAAAGGGCCTTCAACGCCTAGAGAACCATGGATTGTGACTATAGTTCATGCCAGTGAATAATATAGACAGGTTGGACTGAAACTCATGCGAGTTGTAGGAAAACCGACACTGGTAGAAAGGGCCTTCAAAACCTAGGAAACCATGCATTGTGACTATAGTTCATGCCAGGGAATAATATAGGTAGGTTTGAATGAATCTCATGCGAGTTATAGGACAACCAACACTGGTGGACCAAAGGGCCTTAAACGCCTAGGAAACCATTGATTGTGACTACATGCCAGGGAATAATATAGACAGGTTGGAATGAACCTCATGCGAGTTGTAGGGCAACCAACACTGGCCGACCAAAGGGCCTTCAACGCCTAGGAAACCATGGATTGTGACTATAGTTCATGCCAGGGAATAATATAGGCAGGTTGCAATGAAGCTCATGCGAGTTGTAGGACGACCGACACTGGTAGACAAAAGGGCCTTCAAAACCTAGAAAACAATGACTACAGTTCATGCCAGTGAATAATATAGGCAGGTTGGATTGAAGCTCATGCGAGTTGTAGGACAACCCACAATGGTAGACCAAAGGGCCTTCAAAACCTAGGAAACCATGGATTGTGACTATAGTTCATGCCAGGGAATAATATAGACAGGTTGGAATGAAGCTCATGCGATTGTAGGACAACCAGCACTCGTAGACCAAAGGGCCTTCAAAACCTGGGAAACCATGGATTGTGACTATAGTTCATGAAAGGGAATAATATAGGCAGGTTGGAATGAAGGTCCTGCGAGGTATAGGACAACCAACACTGGTAGACCAAAGGGCCTTCAAAACCTACGAAACCATGGATTGTGACTATAGTTCATGCCAGGGAATAATATTGGCAGGTTGGATTCAAGCTCAGGCGAATTGTAGGGCAACCAATACTGGTAGACCAAAGGGCCTTCAAAGCCTAGGAAACCATGGATTGTGACTATAATTCATGCCAGGGAATAATATAGCCAGGTGGGATGAAGCTCATGCGAGTTGTAGGACAACCAACACTGGTGGACCAAAGGGCCTACAACGCCTAGGAAACCATGGATTGTGACTATAGTTCATGCCAGGGAATAATATAGGCAGGTTGGATTGAAGCCCATGGAGTTGTAGAGCAACCAACAATGGTAGACCAAGGGGCCTTCAAAACCTAGAAAACCATGGATTGTGACTATAGTTCATGCCAGGGAATAATATTGGCAGGTTGGATTGAAGCTTAGGCGAATTGTAGGGCAACCAAAACTGGTAGACCAAAGGGCCTTCAAAGCCTAGGAATGCATGGAGGTTGTCTATAGTTCATGCCAGGTAATAATATAGACAGGTTGTATTGAAGCTCATGCGAGTTGTAGGACAACCCACAATGGTAAACTAAAGGGCCTTCAAAACCTAGGAAACCATGGATTGTGACTATAGTTCATGCCAGGGAATAATATAGGCAGGTTGGATTGAAGCATGCGAGTTGTAGAGCAACCAACTCTGGTAAACCAAAGGGCCTTCAAAACCTAGAAAACCGTGGATTGTGACTATAGTTCATGCAAGGGAAAAATATAGACAGGTTGGAATGAACCTCATGCGAGTTGTAGGACAACCAACACTGGTGGACCAAAGGGCCTACAACGCCTAGGAAACCATTGATTGTGACTATAGTTCATGCAAGGGAATAATATAGGCAGGTTGGAATGAAGCTCATGCGAGTTGTAGGACAACCAACACTGGTAGACCAAAGGGCCTTCAAAACCTAGGAAACCATGGATTGTGACTATAGTTCATGCCAGGGAATAATATAGCCAGGTTGGATGAAGCTCATGCGAGTTGTAGGACGACCGACACTGGTAGACAAAAGGGCCTTCAAAACCTAGAAAACAATGACTACAGTTCATGCCAGGGAATAATATAGGCAGGTAGGATTGAAGCTCATGCGAGTTATAGGACAACCCACAATGGTAGACCAAAGGGCCTTCAAAACCTAGGAAGCCATGGATTGTGACTATAGTTCATGCCAGGGAATAATATAGACAGGTTGGAATGAAGGTCATGCGATTGTAGGACAACCAGCACTCGTAGACCAAAGGGCCTTCAAAGCCTAGGAAACAATGGATTGTGACTATAGTTCATGCCAGGGAATAATATAGGCAGGTTGCAATGAAGCTCATGCGAGTTATAGGACAACCGACAATGGTAGACAAAAGGGCCTTCAAAACCTGGGAAGCCATGGATTGTGACTATAGTTCATGAAAGGGAATAATATAGGCAGGTTGGAATGAAGCTCATGCGAGGTGTAGGACAACCAACACTGGTTGACCAAAGGGCCTTCAAAACCTAGGAAACCATGGATTGTGACTATAGTTCATGCCAGGGAATAATATAGACAGGTTGGATGAAGCTCATGCGAGTTGTAGGACAAGTAACACTGGTAGACCAAAGGGCCTTCAAAGCCTAGGAAACCATTATTTGTGATTATAGTTCATGCCAGGGAATAATATAGGCAGGTTGGATTGAAGCCCATGGAGTTGTAGAGCAACCAACAATGGTAGACCAAGGGGCCTTCAAAACCTAGAAAACCATGGATTGTGACTATAGTTCATGCCAGGGAATAATATTGGCAGGTTGGATTGAAGCTTAGGCGAATTGTAGGGCAACCAAAACTGGTAGACCAAAGGGCCTTCAAAGCCTAGGAATGCATGGAGGTTGTCTATAGTTCATGCCAGGTAATAATATAGACAGGTTGTATTGAAGCTCATGCGAGTTGTAGGACAACCCACAATGGTAGACCAAAGGGCTTTCAAAACCTGGGAAGCCATGGATTGTGACTATAGTTCATGCCAGGGAATAATATAGGCAGGTTGGAATGAAGATCATGCGAGTTGTAGAGCCCATGGAGTTGTAGAGCAAACAACAATGGTAGACCAAAGGGCCTTCAAAACCTAGGAAACCATGGATTGTGACTATAGTTCATGCCAGGGAATAATATAGGCAGGTTGGAATGAAGATCATGCGAGTTGTAGAGCCCATGGAGTTGTAGAGCAAACAACAATGGTAGACCAAAGGGCCTTCAAAACCTAGGAAACCATGGATTGTGACTATAGTTCATGCCAGGGAATAATATAGCCAGGTTGGATGAAGCTCATGCGAGTTGTAGGACAACCAACACTGGTAGACCAAAGGGCCTTCAAAACCTAGGAAACCATGGATTGTGACTATAGTTCATGCCAGGGAATAATATAGCCAGGTTGGATTGAAGCCCATGGAGTTGTAGAGCAACCAACAATGGTAGACCAAGGGGCCTTCAAAACCTAGAAAACCATGGATTGTGACTATAGTTCATGCCAGGGAATAATATTGGCAGGTTGGATTGAAGCTCAGGCGAATTGTAGGGCAACCAAAACTGGTAGACCAAAGGGCCTTCAAAGCCTAGGAATGCATGGAGGTTGTCCATAGTTCATGCCAGGTAATAATATAGACAGGTTGGATTGAAGCTCATGCGAGTTGTAGGACAACCCACAATGGTAGACCAAAGGGCCTTCAAAACCTAGGAAACCATGGATTGTGACTATAGTTCATGCCAGGGAATAATATAGGCAGGTTGGATTGAAGCTCATGCGAGTTGTAGGACAACCAACACTGGTAGACCAAAGGGCCTTCAAAACCTAGGAAACCATGGACTGTGACTATAGTTCATGCCAGGGAATAATATAGCCAGGTTGGATGAAGCTCATGCGAGTTGTAGGACGACCGACATTGGTAGACAAAAGGGCCTTCAAAACCTAGAAAACAATGACTACAGTTCATGCCAGGGAATAATATAGGCAGGTTGGATTGAAGCTCATGCGAGTTGTAGGACAACCAACACTGGTAGACCAAAGGGCCTTCAAAACCTAGGAAACCATGGATTGTGACTATAGTTCATGCCAGGGAATAATATAGACAGGTTGGAATGAAGCTCATGCGATTTTAGGACAACCAGCACTCGTAGACCAAAGGGCCTTCAAAGCCTAGGAAACAATGGATTGTGACTATAGTTCATGCCAGGGAATAATATAGGCAGGTTGCAATGAAGCTCATGCGAGTTGTAGGACGACCGACACTGGTAGACAAAAGGGCCTTCAAAACCTAGAAAACAATGACTACAGTTCTTGCCAGGGAATAATATAGACAGATTGGAATGAAGCTCATGCGAGTTGTAGGGCAACCAACACTGGTAGACCAAAGGGCCTTCAAAACCTAGAAAACCATGGATTGTGACTATAGTTCATGCCAGGGAATAATATAGACAGGTTGGAATGAAGCTCATGCGAGTTGTAGGACAACCAACACTGGTAGACCAAAGGGCCTTCAAAGCCTAGGAAACCATGATTTGTGATTATAGTTCATGCCAGGGAATAATATAGGCAGGTTGGATTGAAGCCCATGGAGTTGTAGAGCAACCAACAATGGTAGACCAAGGGGCCTTCAAAACCTAGAAAACCATGGATTGTGACTATAGTTCATGCCAGGGAATAATATTGGCAGGTTGGATTGAAGCTTAGGCGAATTGTAGGGCAACCAAAACTGGTAGACCAAAGGGCCTTCAAAGCCTAGGAATGCATGGAGGTTGTCTATAGTTCATGCCAGGTAATAATATAGACAGGTTGTATTGAAGCTCATGCGAGTTGTAGGACAACCCACAAGGGTAAACTAAAGGGCCTTCAAAACCTAGGAAACCATGGATTGTGACTATAGTTCATGCCAGGGAATAATATAGGCAGGTTGGATTGAAGCATGCGAGTTGTAGGGCAACCAACACTGGTAAATCAAAGGGCCTTCAAAACCTAGAAAACCATGGATTGTGACTATAGTTCATGACAGGGAATAATATAGGCAGGTTGGAATGAAGATCATGCGAGTTGTAGAGCCCATGGAGTTGTAGAGCAAACAACAATGGTAGACCAAAGGGCCTTCAAAACCTAGGAAACCATGGATTGTGACTATAGTTCATGCCAGGGAATAATATAGCCAGGTTGGATGAAGCTCATGCGAGTTGTAGGACAACCAACACTGGTAGACCAAAGGGCCTTCAAAACCTAGGAAACCATGGATTGTGACTATAGTTCATGCCAGGGAATAATATAGCCAGGTTGGATTGAAGCCCATGGAGTTGTAGAGCAACCAACAATGGTAGACCAAGGGGCCTTCAAAACCTAGAAAACCATGGATTGTGACTATAGTTCATGCCAGGGAATAATATTGGCAGGTTGGATTGAAGCTCAGGCGAATTGTAGGGCAACCAAAACTGTTAGACCAAAGAGCCTTCAAAGCCTAGGAATGCATGGAGGTTGTCTATAGTTCATGCCAGGTAATAATATAGACAGGTTGGATTGAAGCTCATGCGAGTTGTAGGACAACCCACAATGGTAGACCAAAGGGCCTTCAAAACCTAGGAAACCATGGATTGTGACTATAGTTCATGCCAGGGAATAATATAGGCAGGTTGGATTGAAGCTCATGCGAGTTGTAGGGCAACGAACACTGGTAAACCAAAGGGCCTTCAAAACCTAGAAAACCATGGCTTGTGACTATAGTTCATGTCAGGGAATAATATAGACTCGGAATGAACCTCATGCGAGTTGTAGGACAACCAACACTGGTGGACTAAAGGGCCTACAACGCCTTGGAAACCATTGATTGTGACTATAGTTCATGCCAGGGAATAATATAGACAGGTTGGAATGAAGCTCATGCGAGTTGTAGGACAAGCAACACTGGTAGACCAAAGGGCCTTCAAAGCCTAGGAAAGCATGGATGTTGACTATAGTTCATGCCAGTGAATAATATAGACAGGATGGAATGAAGCTCATGCGAGTTGTAGGGCAACCAACACTGGTAGACCAAAGAGCCTTCAAAGCCTAGAAAACCATGTATTGTGACTAAAGTTCATGCCAGGAAATAATATAGGCAGGTTTGATTGAAGCTCATTCGAGTTGAAGGACAACCAACAATGGTAGACCAAGGGGCCTTCAAAACCTAGAAAACCATGGATTGTGACTATAGTTCATGCCAGGGAATAATATAGGCAGGTTGGAATGAAGATCATGCGAGTTGTAGAGCCCATGGAGTTGTAGAGCAAACAACAATGGTAGACCAAAGGGCCTTCAACACCTAGGAAACCATGGATTGTGACTATAGTTCATGCCAGGGAATAATATAGGCAGGTTGGAATGAAGCTCATGCGAGTTGTAGGACAACCAACACTGGTAGACCAAAGGGCCTTCAAAGCCTAGGAAACCATGATTTGTGACTATAGTTCATGCCAGGGAATTGGATTGAAGCCCATGGAGTTGTAGAGCAACCAACAATGGTAGACCAAGGGGCCTTCAAAACCTAGAAAACCATGGATTGTGACTATAGTTCATGCCAGGGAATAATATTGGCAGGTTGGATTGAAGCTCATGCGAATTGTAGGGCAACCAAAACTGGTAGACCAAAGGGCCTTCAAAGCCTAGGAATGCATGGAGGTTGTCCATAGTTCATGCCAGGTAATAATATAGACAGGTTGGATTGAAGCTCATGCGAGTTGTAGGACAACCCACAATGGTAGACCAAAGGGCCTTCAAAACCTAGGAAACCATGGATTGTGACTATAGTTCATGCCAGGGAATAATATAGGCAGGTTGGATTGAAGCTCATGCGAGTTGTAGGACAACCAACACTGGTAGACCAAAGGGCCTTCAAAACCTAGGAAACCATGGACTGTGACTATAGTTCATGCCAGGGAATAATATAGCCAGGTTGGATGAAGCTCATGCGAGTTGTAGGACGACCGACACTGGTAGACAAAAGGGCCTTCAAAACCTAGAAAACAATGACTACAGTTCATGCCAGGGAATAATATAGGCAGGTTGGATTGAAGCTCATGCGAGTTGTAGGACAACCCACAATGGTAGACCAAAGGGCCTTCAAAACCTAGGAAACCATGGATTGTGACTATAGTTCATGCCAGGGAATAATATAGACAGGTTGGAATGAAGCTCATGCGATTTTAGGACAACCAGCACTCGTAGACCAAAGGGCCTTCAAAGCCTAGGAAACAATGGATTGTGACTATAGTTCATGCCAGGGAATAATATAGGCAGGTTGCAATGAAGCTCATGCGAGTTGTAGGACGACCGACACTGGTAGACAAAAGGGCCTTCAAAACCTAGAAAACAATGACTACAGTTCTTGCCAGGGAATAATATAGACAGATTGGAATGAAGCTCATGCGAGTTGTAGAGCCCATGGAGTTGTAGAGCAAACAACAATGGTAGACCAAAGGGCCTTCAAAACCTAGAAAACCATGGATTGTGACTATAGTTCATGCAAGGGAATAATATAGACAGGTTGGAATGAAGCTCATGCGAGTTGTAGGACAACCAACACTGGTAGACCAAAGGGCCTTCAAAGCCTAGGAAACCATGATTTGTGACTATAGTTCATGCCAGGGAATAATATAGACAGGTTGGAATGAAGCTCATGCGAGTTGTAGGACAAGCAACACTGGTAGACCAAGGGGCCTTCAAAACCTAGAAAACCATGGATTGTGACTATAGTTCATGCCAGGGAATAATATAGGCAGGTTGGAATGAAGATCATGCGAGTTGTAGGAAAACCGACACTGGTGGACCAAAGGGCCTTAAACGCCTAGGAAACCATTGATTGTGACTACATGCCAGGGAATAATATAGGAATGAATAATCTACCACAATGGTAGACCAAAGGGCCTTCAAAACCTAGGAAACCATGGATTGTGACTATAGTTCATGCCAGGGAATAATATAGGTAGGTTTGAATGAATCTCATGCGAGTTATAGGACAACCAACACTGGTGGACCAAAGGGCCTTAAACGCCTAGGAAACCATTGATTGTGACTACATGCCAGGGAATAATATAGGAATGAATAATCTACCACAATGGTAGACCAAAGGGCCTTCAAAACCTAGGAAACCATGGATTGTGACTATAGTTCATGCCAGGGAATAATATAGGCAGTTTGGAATGAACCTCATGCGAGTTGTAGGGCAACCAACACTGGCCGACCAAAGGGCCTTCAACGCCTAGGAAACCATGGATTGTGACTATAGTTCATGCCAGGGAATAATATAGACAGGTTGGAATGAAGCTCATGCGAGTTGTAGGACAACCCGCAATGGTAGACCAAAGGGCCTTCAAAACCTAGGAAACCATGGATTGTGACTATAGTTCATGCCAGGGAATAATATAGACAGGTTGGAATGAAGCTCATGCGATTGTAGGACAACCAGCACTCGTAGACCAAAGGGCCTTCAAAGCCTAGGAAACAATGGATTGTGACTATAGTTCATGCCAGGGAATAATATAGGCAGGTTGCAATGAAGCTCATGCGAGTTGTAGGACGACCGACACTGGTAGACAAAAGGGCCTTCAAAACCTAGAAAACAATGACTACAGTTCATGCCAGTGAATAATATAGGCAGGTTGGATTGAAGCTCATGCGAGTTGTAGGACAACCCACAATGGTAGACCAAAGGGCCTTCAAAACCTAGGAAACCATGGATTGTGACTATAGTTCATGCCAGGGAATAATATAGACAGGTTGGAATGAAGCTCATGCGATTGTAGGACAACCAGCACTCGTAGACCAAAGGGCCTTCAAAACCTGGGAAACCATGGATTGTGACTATAGTTCATGAAAGGGAATAATATAGGCAGGTTGGAATGAAGCTCCTGCGAGGTATAGGACAACCAACACTGGTAGACCAAAGGGCCTTCAAAACCTACGAAACCATGGATTGTGACTATAGTTCATGCCAGGGAATAATATTGGCAGGTTGGATTGAAGCTCAGGCGAATTGTAGGGCAACCAAAACTGGTAGACCAAAGGGCCTTCAAAGCCTAGGAAACCATGGATTGTGACTATAATTCATGCCAGGGAATAATATAGCCAGGTGGGATGAAGCTCATGCGAGTTGTAGGACAACCAACACTGGTGGACCAAAGGGCCTACAACGCCTAGGAAACCATGGATTGTGACTATAGTTCATGCCAGGGAATAATATAGGCAGGTTGGATTGAAGCCCATGGAGTTGTAGAGCAACCAACAATGGTAGACCAAGGGGCCTTCAAAACCTAGAAAACCATGGATTGTGACTATAGTTCATGCCAGGGAATAATATTGGCAGGTTGGATTGAAGCTTAGGCGAATTGTAGGGCAACCAAAACTGGTAGACCAAAGGGCCTTCAAAGCCTAGGAATGCATGGAGGTTGTCTATAGTTCATGCCAGGTAATAATATAGACAGGTTGTATTGAAGCTCATGCGAGTTGTAGGACAACCCACAATGGTAAACTAAAGGGCCTTCAAAACCTAGGAAACCATGGATTGTGACTATAGTTCATGCCAGGGAATAATATAGGCAGGTTGGATTGAAGCATGCGAGTTGTAGGGCAACCAACACTGGTAAATCAAAGGGCCTTCAAAACCTAGAAAACCATGGATTGTGACTATAGTTCATGCAAGGGAATAATATAGACAGGTTGGAATGAACCTCATGCGAGTTGTAGTACAACCAACACTGGTGGACCAAAGGGCCTACAACGCCTAGGAAACCATTGATTGTGACTATAGTTCATGCAAGGGAATAATATAGGCAGGTTGGAATGAACCTCATGCGAGTTGTAGGACAACCAACACTGGTGGACCAAAGGGCCTACAACGCCTAGGAAACCATTGATTGTGACTATAGTTCATGCAAGGGAATAATATAGGCAGGTTGGAATGAAGCTCATGCGAGTTGTAGGACAACCAACACTGGTAGACCAAAGGGCCTTCAAAACCTAGGAAACCATGGATTGTGACTATAGTTCATGCCAGGGAATAATATAGCCAGGTTGGATGAAGCTCATGCGAGTTGTAGGACGACCGACACTGGTAGACAAAAGGGCCTTCAAAACCTAGAAAACAATGACTACAGTTCATGCCAGGGAATAATATAGGCAGGTTGGATTGAAGCTCATGCGAGTTATAGGACAACCCACAATGGTAGACCAAAGGGCCTTCAAAACCTAGGAAACCATGGATTGTGACTATAGTTCATGCCAGGGAATAATATAGACAGGTTGGAATGAAGCTCATGCGATTGTAGGACAACCAGCACTCGTAGACCAAAGGGCCTTCAAAGCCTAGGAAACAATGGATTGTGACTATAGTTCATGCCAGGGAATAATATAGGCAGGTTGCAATGAAGCTTATGCGAGTTATAGGACAACCGACATTGGTAGACCAAAGGGCCTTCAAAACCTGGGAAACCATGGATTGTGACTATAGTTCATGCCAGGGAATAATATAGCCAGGTTGGATGAAGCTCATGCGAGTTGTAGGACAAGTAACACTGGTAGACCAAAGGGCCTTCAAAGCCTAGGAAACCATGATTTGTGATTATAGTTCATGCCAGGGAATAATATAGGCAGGTTGTATTGAAGCCCATGGAGTTGTAGAGCAACCAACAATGGTAGACCAAGGGGCCTTCAAAACCTAGAAAACCATGGATTGTGACTATAGTTCATGCCAGGGAATAATATTGGCAGGTTGGATTGAAGCTCATGCGAGTTGTAGGACAACCCACAATGGTAGACCAAAGGGCCTTCAAAACCTAGGAAACCATGGATTGTGACTATAGTTCATGCCAGGGAATAATATTGGCAGGTTGGATTGAAGCTCATGCGAGTTGTAGGACAACCCACAATGGTAGACCAAAGGGCCTTCAAAACTTAGGAAACCATGGATTGTGACTATAGTTCATGCCAGGGAATAATATAGGCAGGTTGGATTGAAGCTCATGCGAGTTGTAGGGCAACGAACACTGGTAAACCAAAGGGCCTTCAAAACCTAGAAAACCATGGCTTGTGACTATAGTTCATGTCAGGGAATAATATAGACTCGGAATGAACCTCATGCGAGTTGTAGGACAACCAACACTGGTGGACTAAAGGGCCTACAACGCCTTGGAAACCATTGATTGTGACTATAGTTCATGCCAGGGAATAATATAGACAGGTTGGAATGAAGCTCATGCGAGTTGTAGGACAAGCAACACTGGTAGACCAAAGGGCCTTCAAAGCCTAGGAAAGCATGGATGTTGACTATAGTTCATGCCAGTGAATAATATAGACAGGATGGAATGAAGCTCATGCGAGTTGTAGGGCAACCAACACTGGTAGACCAAAGAGCCTTCAAAGCCTAGAAAACCATGTATTGTGACTAAAGTTCATGCCAGGAAATAATATAGGCAGGTTTGATTGAAGCTCATTCGAGTTGAAGGACAACCAACAATGGTAGACCAAGGGGCCTTCAAAACCTAGAAAACCATGGATTGTGACTATAGTTCATGCCAGGGAATAATATAGGCAGGTTGGAATGAAGATCATGCGAGTTTTAGAGCCCATGGAGTTGTAGAGCAAACAACAATGGTAGACCAAAGGGCCTTCAAAACCTAGGAAACCATGGATTGTGACTATAGTTCATGCCAGGGAATAATATAGGCAGGTTGGAATGAAGCTCATGCGAGTTGTAGGACAACCAACACTGGTAGACCAAAGGGCCTTCAAAGCCTAGGAAACCATGATTTGTGACTATAGTTCATGCCAGGGAATTGGATTGAAGCCCATGGAGTTGTAGAGCAACCAACAATGGTAGACCAAGGGGCCTTCAAAACCTAGAAAACCATGGATTGTGACTATAGTTCATGCCAGGGAATAATATTGGCAGGTTGGATTGAAGCTCATGCGAATTGTAGGGCAACCAAAACTGGTAGACCAAAGGGCCTTCAAAGCCTAGGAATGCATGGAGGTTGTCCATAGTTCATGCCAGGTAATAATATAGACAGGTTGGATTGAAGCTCATGCGAGTTGTAGGACAACCCACAATGGTAGACCAAAGGGCCTTCAAAACCTAGGAAACCATGGATTGTGACTATAGTTCATGCCAGGGAATAATATAGGCAGGTTGGATTGAAGCTCATGCGAGTTGTAGGACAACCAACACTGGTAGACCAAAGGGCCTTCAAAACCTAGGAAACCATGGACTGTGACTATAGTTCATGCCAGGGAATAATATAGCCAGGTTGGATGAAGCTCATGCGAGTTGTAGGACGACCGACACTGGTAGACAAAAGGGCCTTCAAAACCTAGAAAACAATGACTACAGTTCATGCCAGGGAATAATATAGGCAGGTTGGATTGAAGCTCATGCGAGTTGTAGGACAACCCACAATGGTAGACCAAAGGGCCTTCAAAACCTAGGAAACCATGGATTGTGACTATAGTTCATGCCAGGGAATAATATAGACAGGTTGGAATGAAGCTCATGCGATTTTAGGACAACCAGCACTCGTAGACCAAAGGGCCTTCAAAGCCTAGGAAACAATGGATTGTGACTATAGTTCATGCCAGGGAATAATATAGGCAGGTTGCAATGAAGCTCATGCGAGTTGTAGGACGACCGACACTGGTAGACAAAAGGGCCTTCAAAACCTAGAAAACAATGACTACAGTTCATGCCAGTGAATAATATAGGCAGGTTGGATTGAAGCTCATGCGAGTTGTAGGACAACCAACACTGGTTGACCAAAGGGCCTTCAAAACCTAGGAAACCATGGATTGTGACTATAGTTCATGCCAGGGAATAATATAGACAGGTTGGAATGAAGCTCATGCGATTGTAGGACAACCAGCACTCGTAGACCAAAGGGCCTTCAAAACCTGGGAAACCATGGATTGTGACTACAGTTCATGCCAGGGAATAATATTGGCAGGTTGGATTGAAGCTCAGGCGAATTGTAGGGCAACCAAAACTGGTAGACCAAAGGGCCTTCAAAGCCTAGGAAACCATGGATTGTGACTATAATTCATGCCAGGGAATAATATAGCCAGGTGGGATGAAGCTCATGCGAGTTGTAGGACAACCAACACTGGTGGACCAAAGGGCCTACAACGCCTAGGAAACCATGGATTGTGACTATAGTTCATGCCAGGGAATAATATAGGCAGGTTGGATTGAAGCCCATGGAGTTGTAGAGCAACCAACAATGGTAGACCAAGGGGCCTTCAAAACCTAGAAAACCATGGATTGTGACTATAGTTCATGCCAGGGAATAATATTGGCAGGTTGGATTGAAGCTTAGGCGAATTGTAGGGCAACCAAAACTGGTAGACCAAAGGGCCTTCAAAGCCTAGGAATGCATGGAGGTTGTCTATAGTTCATGCCAGGTAATAATATAGACAGGTTGTATTGAAGCTCATGCGAGTTGTAGGACAACCCACAATGGTAAACTAAAGGGCCTTCAAAACCTAGGAAACCATGGATTGTGACTATAGTTCATGCCAGGGAATAATATAGGCAGGTTGGATTGAAGCATGCGAGTTGTAGGGCAACCAACACTGGTAAATCAAAGGGCCTTCAAAACCTAGAAAACCATGGATTGTGACTATAGTTCATGCAAGGGAATAATATAGACAGGTTGGAATGAACCTCATGCGAGTTGTAGTACAACCAACACTGGTGGACCAAAGGGCCTACAACGCCTAGGAAACCATTGATTGTGACTATAGTTCATGCAAGGGAATAATATAGGCAGGTTGGAATGAACCTCATGCGAGTTGTAGGACAACCAACACTGGTGGACCAAAGGGCCTACAACGCCTAGGAAACCATTGATTGTGACTATAGTTCATGCAAGGGAATAATATAGGCAGGTTGGAATGAAGCTCATGCGAGTTGTAGGACAACCAACACTGGTAGACCAAAGGGCCTTCAAAACCTAGGAAACCATGGATTGTGACTATAGTTCATGCCAGGGAATAATATAGCCAGGTTGGATGAAGCTCATGCGAGTTGTAGGACGACCGACACTGGTAGACAAAAGGGCCTTCAAAACCTAGAAAACAATGACTACAGTTCATGCCAGGGAATAATATAGGCAGGTTGGATTGAAGCTCATGCGAGTTATAGGACAACCCACAATGGTAGACCAAAGGGCCTTCAAAACCTAGGAAACCATGGATTGTGACTATAGTTCATGCCAGGGAATAATATAGACAGGTTGGAATGAAGCTCATGCGATTGTAGGACAACCAGCACTCGTAGACCAAAGGGCCTTCAAAGCCTAGGAAACAATGGATTGTGACTATAGTTCATGCCAGGGAATAATATAGGCAGGTTGCAATGAAGCTTATGCGAGTTATAGGACAACCGACATTGGTAGACCAAAGGGCCTTCAAAACCTGGGAAACCATGGATTGTGACTATAGTTCATGAAAGGGAATAATATAGGCACGTTGGAATGAAGCTCATGCGAGGTGTAGGACAACCAACACTGGTTGACCAAAGGGCCTTCAAAACCTAGGAAACCATGGATTGTGACTATAGTTCATGCCAGGGAATAATATAGCCAGGTTGGATGAAGCTCATGCGAGTTGTAGGACAAGTAACACTGGTAGACCAAAGGGCCTTCAAAGCCTAGGAAACCATGATTTGTGATTATAGTTCATGCCAGGGAATAATATAGGCAGGTTGGATTGAAGCCCATGGAGTTGTAGAGCAACCAACAATGGTAGACCAAGGGGCCTTCAAAACCTAGAAAACCATGGATTGTGACTATAGTTCATGCCAGGGAATAATATTGGCAGGTTGGATTGAAGCTTAGGCGAATTGTAGGGCAACCAAAACTGGTAGACCAAAGGGCCTTCAAAGCCTAGGAATGCATGGAGGTTGTCTATAGTTCATGCCAGGTAATAATATAGACAGGTTGTATTGAAGCTCATGCGAGTTGTAGGACAACCCACAATGGTAAACTAAAGGGCCTTCAAAACCAAGGAAACCATCGATTGTGACTATAGTTCATGCCAGGGAATAATATAGGCAGGTTGGATTGAAGCCCATGGAGTTGTAGAGCAACCAACAATGGTAGACCAAGGGGCCTTCAAAACCTAGAAAACCATGGATTGTGACTATAGTTC
Organism: Anolis carolinensis; assembly: GCF_035594765.1. Classification (NCBI taxonomy): domain Eukaryota; kingdom Metazoa; phylum Chordata; class Lepidosauria; order Squamata; family Anolidae; genus Anolis; species Anolis carolinensis. Next base: position 85,645 of record NW_026943870.1, read on the forward strand.
ATGCCAGGGAATAATATTGGCAGGTTGGATTGAAGCTTAGGCGAATTGTAGGGCAACCAAAACTGGTAGACCAAAGGGCCTTCAAAGCCTAGGAATGCATGGAGGTTGTCTATAGTTCATGCCAGGTAATAATATAGACAGGTTGTATTGAAGCTCATGCGAGTTGTAGGACAACCCACAATGGTAAACTAAAGGGCCTTCAAAACCTAGGAAACCATGGATTGTGACTATAGTTCATGCCAGGGAATAATATAGGCAGGTTGGATTGAAGCATGCGAGTTGTAGGGCAACCAACACTGGTAAATCAAAGGGCCTTCAAAACCTAGAAAACCATGGATTGTGACTATAGTTCATGCAAGGGAATAATATAGACAGGTTGGAATGAACCTCATGCGAGTTGTAGTACAACCAACACTGGTGGACCAAAGGGCCTACAACGCCTAGGAAACCATTGATTGTGACTATAGTTCATGCAAGGGAATAATATAGGCAGGTTGGAATGAACCTCATGCGAGTTGTAGGACAACCAACACTGGTGGACCAAAGGGCCTACAACGCCTAGGAAACCATTGATTGTGACTATAGTTCATGCAAGGGAATAATATAGGCAGGTTGGAATGAAGCTCATGCGAGTTGTAGGACAACCAACACTGGTAGACCAAAGGGCCTTCAAAACCTAGGAAACCATGGATTGTGACTATAGTTCATGCCAGGGAATAATATAGCCAGGTTGGATGAAGCTCATGCGAATTGTAGGACGACCGACACTGGTAGACAAAAGGGCCTTCAAAACCTAGAAAACAATGACTACAGTTCATGCCAGGGAATAATATAGGCAGGTTGGATTGAAGCATGCGAGTTGTAGGGCAACCAACACTGGTAAATCAAAGGGCCTTCAAAACCTAGAAAACCATGGATTGTGACTATAGTTCATGCAACGGAATAATATAGACAGGTTGGAATGAACCTCATGCGAGTTGTAGTACAACCAACACTGGTGGACCAAAGGGCCTACAACGCCTAGGAAACCATGGATTGTGACTATAGTTCATGCAAGGGAATAATATAGACAGGTTGGAATGAAGCTCATGCGAGTTGTAGGACAACCAACACTGGTAGAGCAAAGGACCTTCAACGCCTAGGAAAGCATGGATGTTGACTATAGTTCATGCCAGTGAATAATATAGACAGGTTGGAATGAAGCTCATGCGAGTTGTAGGACAACCCACACTGGTAGACCAAAGGGCCTTCAAAGCCTAGGAAAGCATGGATGTTGACTATAGTTCATGCCAGTGAATAATATAGACAGGATGGAATGAAGCTCATGCGAGTTGTAGGACAGCCAACACTGGTAGACCAAAGGGCCTTCAAAACCTAGGAAACAATGACTACAGTTCATGCCAGTGAATAATATAGGAAGGTTGGATTGAAGCTCATGCGAGTTGTAGGACAACCCACAATGGTAGACCAAAGGGCCTTCAAAACCTAGGAAACCATGGATTGTGACTATAGTTCATGCCAGGGAATAATATAGACAGGTTGGAATGAAGCTCATGCGATTGTAGGACAACCAGCACTCGTAGACCAAAGGGCCTTCAAAGCCTAGGAAACAATGGATTGTGACTATAGTTCATGCCAGGGAATAATATAGGCAGGTTGCAATGAAGCTCATGCGAGTTATAGGACAACCGAGATTGGTAGACCAAAGGGCCTTCAAAACCTAGAAAACAATGGATTGTGACTATAGTTCATGCCAGGGAATAATATAGGCAGGTTGGAATGAAGCTCATGCGAGGTGTAGGACAACCAACACTGGTTGACCAAAGGGCCTTCAAAACCTAGGAAACCATGGATTGTGACTATAGTTCATGCCAGGGAATAATATAGCCAGGTTGGATGAAGCTCATGCGAGTTGTAGGACAACTAACACTGGTAGACCAAAGGGCCTTCAAAGCCTAGGAAACCATGATTTGTGATTATAGTTCATGCCAGGGAATAATATAGGCAGGTTGGATTGAAGCCCATGGAGTTGTAGAGCAACCAACACTGGTGGACCAAAGGGCCTACAACGCCTAGGAAACCATTGATTGTGACTATAGTTCATGCAAGGGAATAATATAGACAGGTTGGAATGAAGCTCATGCGAGTTGTAGGACAACCAACACTGGTAGAGCAAAGGGCCTTCAAAGCCTAGGAAAGCATGGATGTTGACTATAGTTCATGCCAGTGAATAATATAGACAGGTTGGAATGAAGCTCATGCGAGTTGTAGGACAACCAACACTGGTAGACCAAAGGGCCTTCAAAGCCTAGGAAAGCATGGATGTTGACTATAGTTCATGCCAGTGAATAATATAGACAGGATGGAATGAAGCTCATGCGAGTTGTAGGACAGCCAACACTGGTAGACCAAAGGGCCTTCAAAACCTAGGAAACCATGGATTGTAACTATAGTTCATGCCAGGGAATAATATAGACAGGTTGGAATGAAGCTCATGCGAGTTGTAGGATAACCGACACTGGTAGACGAAAGGGCCTTCAAAACCTAGAAAACCATGGATTGTGACTATAGTTCATGCCAGGGAATAATATAGACAGGTTGGAATGAAGCTCATGCGAGTTGTAGGACGACCAACACTGGTGGACCAAAGGGTCTTCAACGCCTAGGAAACCATGGATTGTGACTATAGTTCATGCCAGGGAATAATATAGACAGGTTGGAATGAACCTCATGCGAGTTGTAGGGCAACCAACACTGGCCGACCAAAGGGCCTTCAACGCCTAGGAAACCATGGATTGTGACTATAGTTCATTCCAGGGAATAATATAGACAGGTTGGAATGAACCTCATGCGAGTTGTAGGGCAACCAACACTGGCCGACCAAAGGGCCTTCAACGCCTAGGAAACCATGGATTGTGACTATAGTTCATGCCAGGGAATAATATAGACAGGTTGGAATGTAGCTCATGCGAGTTGTAGGACAACCAACACTGGTGGACCAAAGGGCCTTAAACGCCTAGGAAACCATTGATTGTGACTACATTCCAGGGAATAATATAGACAGGTTGGAATGAACCTCATGCGAGTTGTAGGGCAACCATCACTGGCCGAACAAAGGGCCTTCAACGCCTAGGAAACCATGGATTGTGACTATAGTTCATGCCAGGGAATAATATAGACAGGTTGGAATGAAGCTCATGCGAGTTGTAGGACAACTAATACTGGTAGACCAAAGGGCCTTCAAAGCCTAGGAAACCATGATTTGTGATTATAGTTCATGCCAGGGAATAATATAGACAGGTTGGATTGAAGCCCATGGAGTTGTAGAGCAACCAACAATGGTAGACCAAGGGGCCTTCAAAACCTAGAAAACCATGGATTGTGACTATAGTTCATGCCAGGGAATAATATTGGCAGGTTGTATTGAAGCTTAGGCGAATTGTAGGACAACCCACAATGGTAAACTAAAGGGCCTTCAAAACCTAGGAAACCATGGATTGTGACTATAGTTCATGCCAGGGAATAATATAGGCAGGTTGGATTGAAGCATGCGAGTTGTAGGGCAACCAACACTGGTAAATCAAAGGGCCTTCAAAACCTAGAAAACCATGGATTGTGACTATAGTTCATGCAAGGGAATAATATAGACAGGTTGGAATGAACCTCATGCGAGTTGTAGTACAACCAACACTGGTGGACCAAAGGGCCTACAACGCCTAGGAAACCATTGATTGTGACTATAGTTCATGCAAGGGAATAATATAGACAGGTTGGAATGAAGCTCATGCGAGTTGTAGGACAGCCAACACTGGTAGACCAAAGGGCCTTCAAAACCTAGGAAACAATGACTACAGTTCATGCCAGTGAATAATATAGGCAGGTTGGATTGAAGCTCATGCGAGTTGTAGGACAACCCACAATGGTAGACCAAAGGGCCTTCAAAACCTAGGAAACCATGGATTGTGACTATAGTTCATGCCAGGGAATAAGATAGACAGGTTGGAATGAAGCTCATGCGATTGTAGGACAACCAGCACTCGTAGACCAAAGGGCCTTCAAAGCCTAGGAAACAATGGATTGTGACTATAGTTCATGCCAGGGAATAATATAGGCAGGTTGCAATGAAGCTCATGCGAGTTATAGGACAACCGACATTGGTAGACCAAAGGGCCTTCAAAACCTGGGAAACCATGGATTGTGACTATAGTTCATGCCAGGGAATAATATAGCCAGGTTGGATGAAGCTCATGCGAGTTGTAGGACAACTAACACTGGTAGACCAAAGGGCCTTCAAAGCCTAGGAAACCATGATTTGTGATTATAGTTCATGCCAGGGAATAATATAGGCAGGTTGGATTGAAGCCCATGGAGTTGTATAGCAACCAACAATGGTAGACCAAGGGGCCTTCAAAACCTAGAAAACCATGGATTGTGACTATAGTTCATGCCAGGGAATAATATTGGCAGGTTGGATTGAAGCTTAGGCGAATTGTAGGGCAACCAAAACTGGTAGACCAAAGGGCCTTCAAAGCCTAGGAATGCATGGAGGTTGTCTATAGTTCATGCCAGGTAATAATATAGACAGGTTGTATTGAAGCTCATGCGAGTTGCAGGACAACCCACAATGGTAAACTAAAGGGCCTTCAAAACCTAGGAAACCATGGATTGTGACTATAGTTCATGCCAGGGAATAATATAGGCAGGTTGGATTGAAGCATGCGAGTTGTAGGGCAACCAACACTGGTAAATCAGAGGGCCTTCAAAACCTAGAAAACCATGGATTGTGACTATAGTTCATGCAAGGGAATAATATAGACAGGTTGGAATGAACCTCATGCGAGTTGTAGGACAACCAACACTGGTGGACCAAAGGGCCTTAAACGCCTAGGAAACCATTGATTGTGACTACATGCCAGGGAATAATATAGACAGGTTGGAATGAACCTCATGCGAGTTGTAGGGCAACCAACACTGGCCGACCAAATGGCCTTCAACGCCTAGGAAACCATGGATTGTGACTATAGTTCATGCCAGGGAATAATATAGACAGGTTGGAATGAAGCTCATGCGAGTTGTAGGACAACCCACAATGGTAGACCAAAGGGCCTTCAAAACCTAGGAAACCATGGATTGTGACTATAGTTCATGCCAGGGAATAATATAGACAGGTTGGAATGAAGCTCATGCGATTGTAGGACAACCAGCACTCGTAGACCAAAGGGCCTTCAAAGCCTAGGAAACAATGGATTGTGACTATAGTTCATGCCAGGGAATAATATAGGCAGGTTGCAATGAAGCTCATGCGAGTTGTAGGACGACCGACACTGGTAGACAAAAGGGCCTTCAAAACCTAGAAAACAATGACTACAGTTCATGCCAGTGAATAATATAGGCAGGTTGGATTGAAGCTCATGCGAGTTGTAGGACAACCCACAATGGTAGACCAAAGGGCCTTCAAAACCTAGGAAACCATGGATTGTGACTATAGTTCATGCCAGGGAATAATATAGCCAGGTTGGATGAAGCTCATGCGAGTTGTAGGACGACCGACACTGGTAGACAAAAGGGCCTTCAAAACCTCGAAAACAATGACTACAGTTCATGCCAGGGAATAATATAGGCAGGTTGGATTGAAGCTCATGCGAGTTATAGGACAACCCACAATGGTAGACCAAAGGGCCTTCAAAACCTAGGAAACCATGGATTGTGACTATAGTTCATGCCAGGGAATAATATAGACAGGTAGGAATGAAGCTCATGCGATTGTAGGACAACCAGCACTCGTAGACCAAAGGGCCTTCAAAGCCTAGGAAACAATGGATTGTGACTATAGTTCATGCCAGGGAATAATATAGGCAGGTTGCAATGAAGCTCATGCGAGTTATAGGACAACCGACATTGGTAGACAAAATGGCCTTCAAAACCTGGGAAACCATGGATTGTGACTATAGTTCATGCCAGTGAATAATATAGGCAGGTTGGATTGAAGCTCATGCGAGTTGTAGGACAACCCACAATGGTAGACCAAAGGGCCTTCAAAACCTAGGAAACCATGGATTGTGACTATAGTTCATGCCAGGGAATAATATAGCCAGGTTGGATGAAGCTCATGCGAGTTGTAGGACGACCGACACTGGTAGACAAAAGGGCCTTCAAAACCTCGAAAACAATGACTACAGTTCATGCCAGGGAATAATATAGGCAGGTTGGATTGAAGCTCATGCGAGTTATAGGACAACCCACAATGGTAGACCAAAGGGCCTTCAAAACCTAGGAAACCATGGATTGTGACTATAGTTCATGCCAGGGAATAATATAGACAGGTAGGAATGAAGCTCATGCGATTGTAGGACAACCAGCACTCGTAGACCAAAGGGCCTTCAAAGCCTAGGAAACAATGGATTGTGACTATAGTTCATGCCAGGGAATAATATAGGCAGGTTGCAATGAAGCTCATGCGAGTTATAGGACAACCGACATTGGTAGACAAAATGGCCTTCAAAACCTGGGAAACCATGGATTGTGACTATAGTTCATGCCAGTGAATAATATAGGCAGGTTGGATTGAAGCTCATGCGAGTTGTAGGACAACCCACAATGGTAGACCAAAGGGCCTTCAAAACCTAGGAAACCATGGATTGTGACTATAGTTCATGCCAGGGAATAATATAGCCAGTTTGGATGAAGCTCATGCGAGTTGTAGGACGACCGACACTGGTAGACAAAAGGGCCTTCAAAACCTAGAAAACAATGACTACAGTTCATGCCAGGGAATAATATAGGCAGATTGGATTCAAGCTCATGCGAGTTATAGGACAACCCACAATGGTAGACCAAAGGGCCTTCAAAACCTAGGAAACCATGGATTGTGACTATAGTTCATGCCAGGGAATAATATAGACAGGTTGGAATGAAGCTCATGCGATTGTAGGACAACCAGCACTCGTAGACCAAAGGGCCTTCAAAGCCTAGGAAACAATGGATTGTGACTATAGTTCATGCCAGGGAATAATATAGGCAGGTTGCAATGAAGCTCATGCGAGTTATAGGACAACCGACATTGGTAGACCAAAGGGCCTTCAAAACCTGGGAAACCATGGATTGTGACTATAGTTCATGAAAGGGAATAATATAGGCAGGTTGGAATGAAGCTCATGCGAGGTGTAGGACAACCAACACTGGTTGACCAAAGGGCCTTCAAAGCCTAGGAAACCATGATTTGTGACTATAGTTCATGCCAGGGAATAATATAGGCAGGTTGGATTGAAGCCCATGGAGTTGTAGAGCAACCAACAATGGTAGACCAAGGGGCCTTCAAAACCTAGAAAACCATGGATTGTGACTATAGTTCATGCCAGGGAATAATATTGGCAGGTTGGATTGAAGCTTAGGCGAATTGTAGGGCAACCAAAACTGGTAGACCAAAGGGCCTTCAAAGCCTAGGAATGCATGGAGGTTGTCTATAGTTCATGCCAGGTAATAATATAGACAGGTTGTATTGAAGCTCATGCGAGTTGTAGGACAACCCACAATGGTAAACTAAAGGGCCTTCAAAACCTAGGAAACCATGGATTGTGACTATAGTTCATGCCAGGGAATAATATAGGCAGGTTGGAATGAACCTCATGCGAGTTGTAGTACAACCAACACTGGTGGACCAAAGGGCCTACAACGCCTAGGAAACCATTGATTGTGACTATAGTTCATGCAAGGGAATAATATAGACAGGTTGGAATGAAGCTCATGCGAGTTGTAGGACAACCAACACTGGTAGACCAAAGGGCCTTCAAAGCCTAGGAAAGCATGGATGTTCATGCCAGTGAATAATATAGACAGGATGGAATGAAGCTCATGCGAGTTGTAGGACAGCCAACACTGGTAGACCAAAGGGCCTTCAAAACCTAGGAAACCATGGATTGTAACTATAGTTCATGCCAGGGAATAATATAGACAGGTTGGAATGAAGCTCATGCGAGTTGTAGGATAACCGACACTGGTAGACGAAAGGGCCTTCAAAACCTAGAAAACCATGGATTGTGACTATAGTTCATGCAAGGGAAAAATATAGACAGGTTGGAATGAACCTCATGTGAGTTGTAGGACGACCAACACTGGTGGACCAAAGGGCCTACAACGCCTAGGAAACCATTGATTGTGACTATAGTTCATGCAAGGGAATAATATAGGCAGGTTGGAATGAAGCTCATGCGAGTTGTAGGACAACCAACACTGGTAGACCAAAGGGCCTTCAAAACCTAGGAAACCATGGATTGTGACTATAGTTCATGCCAGGGAATAATATAGCCAGGTTGAATGAAGCTCATGCGAGTTGTAGGACGACCGACACTGGTAGACAAAAGGGCCTTCAAAACCTAGAAAACAATGACTACAGTTCATGCCAGGGAATAATATAGGCAGGTTGGATTGAAGCTCATGCGAGTTATAGGACAACCCACAATGGTAGACCAAAGGGCCTTCAAAACCTAGGAAACCATGGATTGTGACTATAGTTCATGCCAGGGAATAATATAGACAGGTTGGAATGAAGCTCATGCGATTATAGGACAACCAGCACTCTTAGACCAAATTGCCTTCAAAGCCTAGGAAACAATGGATTGTGACTATAGTTCATGCCAGGGAATAATATAGGCAGGTTGCAATGAAGCTCATGCGAGTTATAGGACAACCGACATTGGTAGACCAAAGGGCCTTCAAAACCTGGGAAACCATGGATTGTGACTATAGTTCATGAAAGGGAATAATATAGGCAGGTTGGAATGAAGCTCATGCGAGGTGTAGGACAACCAACACTGGTTGACCAAAGGGCCTTCAAAACCTAGGAAACCATGGATTGTGACTATAGTTCATGCCAGGGAATAATATAGCCAGGTTGGATGAAGCTCATGCGAGTTGTAGGACAAGTAACACTGGTAGACCAAAGGGCCTTCAAAGCCTAGGAAACCATGATTTGTGATTATAGTTCATGCCAGGGAATAATATAGGCAGGTTGTATTGAAGCCCATGGAGTTGTAGAGCAACCAACAATGGTAGACCAAGGGGCCTTCAAAACCTAGAAAACCATGGATTGTGACTATAGTTCATGCCAGGGAATAATATTGGCAGGTTGGATTGAAGCTTAGGCGAATTGTAGGGCAACCAAAACTGGTAGACCAAAGGGCCTTCAAAGCCTAGGAATGCATGGAGGTTGTCTATAGTTCATGCCAGTGAATAATATAGACAGGATGGAATGAAGCTCATGCGAGTTGTAGGACAACCAACACTGGTAGACCAAAGGGCCTTCAAAGCCTAGGAGAGCATGGATGTTGACTATAGTTCATGCCAGTGAATAATATAGACAGGTTGGAATGAAGCTCATGCGAGTTGTAGGACAACCAACACTGGTAGACCAAAGGGCCTTGAAAGCCTAGGAAAGCATGGATGTTGACTATAGTTCATGCCAGTGAATAATATAGACAGGATGGAATGAAGCTCATGCGAGTTGTAGGACAGCCAACACTGGTAGACCAAAGGGCCTTCAAAACCTAGGAAACCATGGATTGTAACTATAGTTCATGCCAGGGAATAATATAGACAGGTTGGAATGAAGCTCATGCGAGTTGTAGGATAACCGACACTGGTAGACGAAAGGGCCTTCAAAACCTAGAAAACCATGGATTGTGACTATAGTTCATGCCAGGGAATAATATAGACAGGTTGGAATGAAGCTCATGCGAGTTGTAGGACGACCAACACTGGTGGACCAAAGGGCCTTAAACGCCTAGGAAACCATTGATTGTGACTACATGCCAGGGAATAATATAGACAGGTTGGAATGAACCTCATGCGAGTTGTAGGGCAACCAACACTGGCCGACCAAAGGGCCTTCAACGCCTAGGAAACCATGGATTGTGACTATAGTTCATGCCAGGGAATAATATAGACAGGTTGGAATGAAGCTCATGCGAGTTGTAGGACAACCCACAATGGTAGACCAAAGGGCCTTCAAAACCTAGGAAACCATGGATTGTGACTATAGTTCATGCCAGGGAATAATATAGACAGGTTGGAATGAAGCTCATGCGATTGTAGGACAACCAGCACTCGTAGACCAAAGGGCCTTCAAAGCCTAGGAAACAATGGATTGTGACTATAGTTCATGCCAGGGAATAATATAGGCAGGTTGCAATGAAGCTCATGCGAGTTGTAGGACGACCGACACTGGTAGACAAAAGGGCCTTCAAAACCTAGAAAACAATGACTACAGTTCATGCCAGTAAATAATATAGGCAGGTTGGATTGAAGCTCATGCGAGTTGTAGGACAACCCACAATGGTAGACCAAAGGGCCTTCAAAACCTAGGAAACCATGGATTGTGACTATAGTTCATGCCAGGGAATAATATAGATAGGTTGGAATGAAGCTCATGCGATTGTAGGACAACCAGCACTCGTAGACCAAAGGGCCTTCAAAACCTGGGAAACCATGGATTGTGACTATAGTTCATGAAAGGGAATAATATAGGCAGGTTGGAATGAAGCTCCTGCGAGGTATAGGACAACCAACACTGGTAGACCAAAGGGCCTTCAAAACCTACGAAACCATGGATTGTGACTATAGTTCATGCCAGGGAATAATATTGGCAGGTTGGATTGAAGCTCAGGCGAATTGTAGGGCAACCAAAACTGGTAGACCAAAGGGCCTTCAAAGCCTAGGAAACCATGGATTGTGACTATAATTCATGCCAGGGAATAATATAGACAGGTTGGAATGAAGCTCATGCGAATTGTAGGACAACCAACACTGGTGGACCAAAGGGCCTTCAACGCCTAGAGAACCATGGATTGTGACTATAGTTCATGCCAGGGAATAATATAGACAGGTTGGAATGAAGCTCATGCGAGTTGTAGGACAACCAACACTGGTAGACCAAAGGGCCTTCAAAACCTACGAAACCATGGATTGTGACTGTAGTTCATGCCAGTGAATAATATAGACAGGATGGAATGAAGCTCATGCGAGTTGTACGACAACCAACACTGGTAGACCAAAGGGCCTTCAAAACTTAGGAAACCATGGATTGTGACTATAGTTCATGCCAGGGAATAATATAGACAGGTTGGAATGAAGCTCATGCGAGTTGTAGGACAACCAACACTGGTAGACCAAAGAGCCTTCAAAGCCTAGAAAACCATGTCTTGTGAATAAAGTTCGTGCCAGGAAATAATATAGGCAGGTTTGATTGAAGCTCAGTCGAGTTGAAGGACAACCAACATTGGTAGACCAATGGGCTTTAAAAACCTAGGACATCATGGATTGTGACTATAGTTCATGCCAGGGAATAATATAGGCAGGTTGGAATGAATCTCATGCGAGTTGTAGGACAACCGACACTGGTGGACCAAAGGGCCTTCAAAGCCTAGAGAACCATTGATTGTGACTATAGTTCATGCCAGGGAATAATATAGACAGGTTGGAATGAAGCTCATGCGAGTTGTAGGACAACCAACACTGGTAGACCAAAGGACCAACGACTAGGAAAGAATGGATGTTGACTATAGTTCATGCCAGTGACTAATATAGACAGGTTTGGAATGAAGCTCATGCGAGTTGTAGGACAACCAACACTGGTAGACCAAAGGGCCTTCAAAACCTAGAAAACCATGGATTGTGACTATAGTTCATGCAAGGGAATAATATAGACAGGTTGGAATGAAGCTCATGCGAGTTGTAGGACAACCAACACTGGTAGACCAAAGGGCCTTCAAAGCCTAGGAAACCATGATTTGTGACTATAGTTCATATAGACATGTTGGAATGAAGCTCATGCGAGTTGTAGGACAACCAACACTGGTAGACCAAATGACCTTCAAATCCTAGGCAAGCATGGAGGTTTTCTATAGTTCATGCCAGGGAATAGTCTTGGCGGGTTGGATTGAAGGTCATGCGAGTTGTAGGGCAACCCACAATGGTAGACCAAAGGGCCTTCAAAACCTAGGAAACCATGGATTTTGACTATAGTTCATGCCAGGGAATAATATAGACAGGTTGGAATGAAGCTCATGCGATTGTAGGACTACCAACACTTGTAGACCAAAGGGCCTTCAAAGCCAAGAAAACCATGGATTGTGACTATAGTTCATGCCAGGGAATAATATAGGCAGGTTGGAATGAAGCTCATGCGAGTTGTAGGACGACCGACACTGGTAGACGAAAGGGCCTTCAAAACCTAGAAAACAATGACTACAGTTCATGCCACGGAATAATATAGGCAGGTTGGATTGAAGCTCATGCGAGTTGTAGGACAACCCACAATGGTAGACCAAAGGGCCTTCAAAACCTAGGAAACCATGGATTGTGACTATAGTTCATGAAAGGGAATAATATAGGCAGGTTGGAATGAAGCTCATGCGAGGTGTAGGACAACCAACACTGGTAGACCAAAGGGCCTTCAAAACCTACGAAACCATGGATTGTGACTATAGTTCATGCCAGGGAATAATATAGCCAGGTTGGATGAAGCTCATGCGAGTTGTAGGACAACTAACACTGGTAGACCAAAGGGCCTTCAAAGCCTAGGAAACCATGATTTGTGACTATAGTTCATGCCAGGGAATAATATAGACAGGTTGGAATGAAGCTCATGCGAGTTGTAGGACGACCAACACTGGTGGACCAAAGGGCCTTCAACGCCTAGGAAACCATTGATTGTGACTATAGTTCATGCCAGGGAATAATATAGATAGGTTGGAATGAATCTCATGAGAGTTATAGGACGATCAATACTGGTGGACCAAAGGGCCTTAAACGCCTAGGAAACCATTGATTGTGACTATAGTTCATGCCAGGGAATAATATAGACAGGTTGGAATGAACCTCATGCGAGTTGTAGGGCAACCAACACTGGCCGACCAAAGGGCATTCAACGCCTAGGAAACCATTGATTGTGACTATAGTTCATGCCAGGGAATAATATAGACAGGTTGGAATGAACCTCATGCGAGTTGTAGGGCAACCAACACTGGCCGACCAAAGGGCCTTCAACGCCTAGGAAACCATGGATTGTGACTATAGTTCATGCCAGGGAATAATATAGACAGGTTGGAATGAAGCTCATGCGAATTGTAGGACAACCAACACTGGTGGACCAAAGGGCCTTCAACGCCTAGAGAACTATGGATTGTGACTATAGTTCATGCCAGGGAATAATATAGACAGGTTGGAATGAAGCTCATGCGAGTTGTAGGACAACCAACACTGGTAGACCAAAGGGCCTTCAAAGCCTAGGAAAGCATGGATTTTGACTATAGTTCATGCCAGGGAATAATATAGACAGGTTGGAATGAAGCTCATGCGATTGTAGGACTACCAACACTTGTAGACCAAAGGGCCTTCAAAGCCTAGGAAACCATGGATTGTGACTATAGTTCATGCCAGGGAATAATATAGGCAGGTTGGAATGAAGCTCATGCGAGTTGTAGGACGACCGACACTGGTAGACGAAAGGGCCTTCAAAACCTAGAAAACAATGACTACAGTTCATGCCACGGAATAATATAGGCAGGTTGGATTGAAGCTCATGCGAGTTGTAGGACAACCCACAATGGTAGACCAAAGGGCCTTCAAAACCTAGGAAACCATGGATTGTGACTATAGTTCATGCCAGGGAATAATATAGACAGGTTGGAATGAAGCTCATGCGATTGTAGGACAACCAGCAGTCGTAGACCAAAAGGCCTTCAAAGCCTAGGAAACAATGGATTGTGACTATAGTTCATGCCAGGGAATAATATAGGCAGGTTGCAATGAAGCTCATGCGAGTTATAGGACAACCGACACTGGCAGAGCAAGGGGCCTTCAAAACCTGGGAAACCATGGATTGTGACTATAGTTCATGAAAGGGAATAATATAGGCAGGTTGGAATGAAGCTCATGCGAGGTGTAGGACAACCAACACTGGTAGACCAAAGGGCCTTCAAAACCTACGAAACCATGGATTGTGACTATAGTTCATGCCAGGGAATAATATAGCCAGGTTGGATGAAGCTCATGCGAGTTGTAGGACAAGTAACACTGGTAGACCAAAGGGCCTTCAAAGCCTAGGACACCATGGATTGTGACTATAGTTCATGCCAGGGAATAATATAGGCAGGTTGGATTGAAGCATGCGAGTTGTAGGGCAACCAACACTGGTAAACCAAAGGGCCTTCAAAACCTACGAAACCATGGATTGTGACTATAGTTCATGCCAGGGAATAATATAGCCAGGTTGGATGAAGCTCATGCGAGTTGTAGGACAACTAACACTGGTAGACCAAAGGGCCTTCAAAGCCTAGGAAGCAATGGATTGTGACTATAGTTCATGAAAGGGAATAATATAGGCAGGTTGGAATGAAGCTCATGCGAGGTGTAGGACAACCAACACTGGTAGACCAAAGGGCCTTCAAAACCTACGAAACCATGGATTGTGACTATAGTTCATGCCAGGGAATAATATAGCCAGGTTGGATGAAGCTCATGCGAGTTGTAGGACAACTAACACTGGTAGACCAAAGGGCCTTCAAAGCCTAGGAAACCATGGATTGTGACTATAGTTCATGCCAGGGAATAATATAGGCAGGTTGGATTGAAGCATGCGAGTTGTAGGGCAACCAACACTGGTAAACCAAAGGGCCTTCAAAACCTAGAAAACCATGGATTGTGACTATAGTTCATGCAAGGGAATAATATAGACAGGTTGGAATGAATCTCATGAGAGTTATAGGACAATCAACACTGGTGGACCAAAGGGCCTTAAACGCCTAGGAAACCATTGATTGTGACTATAGTTCATGCCAGGGAATAATATAGACAGGTTGGAATGAACCTCATGCGAGTTGTAGGGCAACCAACACTGGCCGACCAAAGGGCATTCAACGCCTAGGAAACCATTGATTGTGACTATAGTTCATGCCAGGGAATAATATAGACAGGTTGGAATGAACCTCATGCGAGTTGTAGGGCAACCAACACTGGCCGACCAAAGGGCCTTCAACGCCTAGGAAACCATGGATTGTGACTATAGTTCATGCCAGGGAATAATATTGGCAGGTTGGATTGAAGCTCAGGCGAATTGTAGGGCAACCAAAACTGGTAGAGCAAAGGACCTTCAACGCCTAGGAAAACATGGATGTTGACTATAGTTCATGCCAGTAAATAATATAGACAGGATGGAATGAAGCTCATGCGAGTTGTAGGACAGCCAACACTGGTAGACCAAAGGGCCTTCAAAATCTAGGAAACCATGGATTGTGACTATAGTTCATGCCAGGGAATAATATAGACAGGTTGGAATGAAGCTCATGCGAGTTGTAGGACAGCCAACACTGGTAGACCAAAGGGCCTTCAAAACCTAGGAAACCATGGATTGTGACTATAGTTCATGCCAGGGAATAATATAGATAGGTTGGAATGAATCTCATGAGAGTTATAGGACAATCAACACTGGTGGACCAAAGGGCCTTCAACGCCTAGGAAACCATTGATTGTGACTATAGTTCATGCCAGGGAATAATATAGACAGGTTGGAATGAACCTCATGCGAATTGTAGGGCAACCAACACTGGCCGACCAAAGGGCCTTCAACGCCTAGGAAACCATGGATTGTGACTATAGTTCATGCCAGGGAATAATATAGACAGGTTGGAATGAAGCTCATGCGAATTGTAGGACAACCAACACTGGTGGACCAAAGGGCCTTCAACGCCTAGAGAACCATGGATTGTGACTATAGTTCATGCCAGGGAATAATATAGACAGGTTGGAATGAAGCTCATGCGAGTTGTAGGACAACCAACACTGGTAGACCAAAGGGCCTTCAAAGCCTAGGAAAGCATGGATGTTGACTATAGTTCATGCCAGTGAATAATATAGACAGGATGGAATGAAGCTCATGCGAGTTGTAGGGCAACCAACACTGGCCGACCAAAGGGCCTTCAACGCCTAGGAAACCATGGATTGTGACTATAGTTCATGCCAGGGAATAATATTGGCAGGTTGGATTGAAGCTCAGGCGAATTGTAGGGCAACCAAAACTGGTAGAGCAAAGGACCTTCAACGCCTAGGAAAACATGGATGTTGACTATAGTTCATGCCAGTGAATAATATAGACAGGATGGAATGAAGCTCATGCGAGTTGTAGGACAGCCAACACTGGTAGACCAAAGGGCCTTCAAAACCTAGGAAACCATGGATTGTGACTATAGTTCATGCCAGGGAATAATATAGACAGGTTGGAATGAAGCTCATGCGAGTTGTAGGACAACCGACACTGGTAGACGAAAGGGCCTTCAAAACCTAGAAAACCATGGATTGTGACTATAGTTCATGCCAGGGAATAATATAGACAGGTTGGAATGAAGCTCATGCGAGTTGTAGGACGACCAACACTGGTGGACCAAAGGGCCTTCAACGCCTAGGAAACCATTGATTGTGACTATAGTTCATGCCAGGGAATAATATAGACAGGTTGGAATGAAGCTCATGCGAGTTGTAGGACGACCAACACTGGTGGACCAAAGGGCCTTAAACGCCTAGGAAACCATGGATTGTGACTATAGTTCATGCCAGGGAATAATATAGCCAGGTTGGATGAAGCTCATGCGAGTTGTAGGACCAACACTGGTAAACCAAAGGGCCTTCAAAACCTAGAAAACCATGGATTGTGACTATAGTTCATGCCAGGGAATAATATAGACAGGTTGGAATGAACCTCATGCGAGTTGTAGGGCAACCAACACTGGCCGACCAAAGGGCCTTCAACGCCTAGGAAACCATGGATTGTGACTATAGTTCATGCCAGGGAATAATATAGACAGGTTGGAATGAACCTCATGCGAGTTGTAGGGCAACCAACACTGGCCGACCAAAGGGCCTTCAACGCCTAGGAAACCATGGATTGTGACTATAGTTCATGCCAGGGAATAATATTGGCAGGTTGGCTTGAAGCTCAGGCGAATTGTAGGGCCACCAAAACTGGTAGAGCTAAGGACCTTCAACGCCTAGGAAAACATGGATTTTGACTATAGTTCATGCCAGTGAATAATATAGACAGGATGGAATGAAGCTCATGCGAGTTGTAGGACAGCCAACACTGGTAGACCAAAGGGCCTTCAAAACCTAGGAAACCATGGATTGTGACTATAGTTCATGCCAGGGAATAATATAGACAGGTTGGAATGAAGCTCATGCGATTTGTAGGACAACCGACACTGGTAGACGAAAGGGCCTTCAAAACCTAGAATACCATGGATTGTGACTATAGTTCATGCAAGGGAATAATATAGACAGGTTGGAATGAACCTCATGCGAGTTGTAGGACAACCAACACTGGTAGACGAAAGGGCCTTCAAAACCTAGAAAACAATGACTACAGTTCATGCCACGGAATAATATAGGCAGGTTGGATTGAAGCTCATGCGAGTTGTAGGACAACCCACAATGGTAGACCAAAGGGCCTTCAAAACCTAGGAAACCATGGATTGTGACTATAGTTCATGCCAGGGAATAATATAGACAGGTTGGAATGAAGCTCATGCGATTGTAGGACAACCAGCACTCGTAGACCAAAAGGCCTTCAAAGCCTAGGAAACAATGGATTGTGACTATAGTTCATGCCAGGGAATAATATAGGCAGGTTGCAATGAAGCTCATGCGAGTTATAGGACAACCGACACTGGTAGACCAAAGGGCCTTCAAAACCTGGGAAACCATGGATTGTGACTATAGTTCATGAAAGGGAATAATATAGGCAGGTTGGAATGAAGCTCATGCGAGTTGTAGGACAGCCAACACTGGTAGACCAAAGGGCCTTCAAAACCTAGGAAACCATGGATTGTGACTATAGTTCATGCCAGGGAATAATATAGATAGGTTGGAATGAATCTCATGAGAGTTATAGGACAATCAACACTGGTGGACCAAAGGGCCTTCAACGCCTAGGAAACCATTGATTGTGACTATAGTTCATGCCAGGGAATAATATAGACAGGTTGGAATGAACCTCATGCGAATTGTAGGGCAACCAACACTGGCCGACCAAAGGGCCTTCAACGCCTAGGAAACCATGGATTGTGACTATAGTTCATGCCAGGGAATAATATAGACAGGTTGGAATGAAGCTCATGCGAATTGTAGGACAACCAACACTGGTGGACCAAAGGGCCTTCAACGCCTAGAGAACCATGGATTGTGACTATAGTTCATGCCAGGGAATAATATAGACAGGTTGGAATGAAGCTCATGCGAGTTGTAGGACAACCAACACTGGTAGACCAAAGGGCCTTCAAAGCCTAGGAAAGCATGGATGTTGACTATAGTTCATGCCAGTGAATAATATAGACAGGATGGAATGAAGCTCATGCGAGTTGTAGGGCAACCAACACTGGCCGACCAAAGGGCCTTCAACGCCTAGGAAACCATGGATTGTGACTATAGTTCATGCCAGGGAATAATATTGGCAGGTTGGATTGAAGCTCAGGCGAATTGTAGGGCAACCAAAACTGGTAGAGCAAAGGACCTTCAACGCCTAGGAAAACATGGATGTTGACTATAGTTCATGCCAGTGAATAATATAGACAGGATGGAATGAAGCTCATGCGAGTTGTAGGACAGCCAACACTGGTAGACCAAAGGGCCTTCAAAACCTAGGAAACCATGGATTGTGACTATAGTTCATGCCAGGGAATAATATAGACAGGTTGGAATGAAGCTCATGCGAGTTGTAGGACAACCGACACTGGTAGACGAAAGGGCCTTCAAAACCTAGAAAACCATGGATTGTGACTATAGTTCATGCCAGGGAATAATATAGACAGGTTGGAATGAAGCTCATGCGAGTTGTAGGACGACCAACACTGGTGGACCAAAGGGCCTTCAACGCCTAGGAAACCATTGATTGTGACTATAGTTCATGCCAGGGAATAATATAGACAGGTTGGAATGAAGCTCATGCGAGTTGTAGGACGACCAACACTGGTGGACCAAAGGGCCTTAAACGCCTAGGAAACCATGGATTGTGACTATAGTTCATGCCAGGGAATAATATAGCCAGGTTGGATGAAGCTCATGCGAGTTGTAGGACCAACACTGGTAAACCAAAGGGCCTTCAAAACCTAGAAAACCATGGATTGTGACTATAGTTCATGCCAGGGAATAATATAGACAGGTTGGAATGAACCTCATGCGAGTTGTAGGGCAACCAACACTGGCCGACCAAAGGGCCTTCAACGCCTAGGAAACCATGGATTGTGACTATAGTTCATGCCAGGGAATAATATAGACAGGTTGGAATGAACCTCATGCGAGTTGTAGGGCAACCAACACTGGCCGACCAAAGGGCCTTCAACGCCTAGGAAACCATGGATTGTGACTATAGTTCATGCCAGGGAATAATATTGGCAGGTTGGCTTGAAGCTCAGGCGAATTGTAGGGCCACCAAAACTGGTAGAGCTAAGGACCTTCAACGCCTAGGAAAACATGGATTTTGACTATAGTTCATGCCAGTGAATAATATAGACAGGATGGAATGAAGCTCATGCGAGTTGTAGGACAGCCAACACTGGTAGACCAAAGGGCCTTCAAAACCTAGGAAACCATGGATTGTGACTATAGTTCATGCCAGGGAATAATATAGACAGGTTGGAATGAAGCTCATGCGATTTGTAGGACAACCGACACTGGTAGACGAAAGGGCCTTCAAAACCTAGAATACCATGGATTGTGACTATAGTTCATGCAAGGGAATAATATAGACAGGTTGGAATGAACCTCATGCGAGTTGTAGGACAACCAACACTGGTAGACGAAAGGGCCTTCAAAACCTAGAAAACAATGACTACAGTTCATGCCACGGAATAATATAGGCAGGTTGGATTGAAGCTCATGCGAGTTGTAGGACAACCCACAATGGTAGACCAAAGGGCCTTCAAAACCTAGGAAACCATGGATTGTGACTATAGTTCATGCCAGGGAATAATATAGACAGGTTGGAATGAAGCTCATGCGATTGTAGGACAACCAGCACTCGTAGACCAAAAGGCCTTCAAAGCCTAGGAAACAATGGATTGTGACTATAGTTCATGCCAGGGAATAATATAGGCAGGTTGCAATGAAGCTCATGCGAGTTATAGGACAACCGACACTGGTAGACCAAAGGGCCTTCAAAACCTGGGAAACCATGGATTGTGACTATAGTTCATGAAAGGGAATAATATAGGCAGGTTGGAATGAAGCTCATGCGAGGTGTAGGACAACCAACACTGGTAGACCAAAGGGCCTTCAAAACCTACGAAACCATGGATTGTGACTATAGTTCATGCCAGGGAATAATATAGCCAGGTTGGATGAAGCTCATGCGAGTTGTAGGACAACTAACACTGGTAGACCAAAGGGCCTTCAAAGCCTAGGACACCATGGATTGTGACTATAGTTCATGCCAGGGAATAATATAGGCAGGTTGGATTGAAGCATGCGAGTTGTAGGGCAACCAACACTGGTAAACCAAAGGGCCTTCAAAACCTAGAAAACCATGGATTGTGACTATAGTTCATGCAAGGGAATAATATAGACAGGTTGGAATGAACCTCATGCGAGTTGTAGGACAACCAACACTGGTGGACCAAAGGGCCTTCAACGCCTAGGAAACCATGGATTGTGACTATAGTTCATGCCAGGGAATAATATAGCCAGGTTGGATGAAGCTCATGCGAGTTGTAGGACCAACACTGGTAGACCAAATGGCCTTCAAAACCTAGGAAACCATGGATTGTGACTATAGTTCATGCCAGGGAATAATATAGCCAGGTTGGATGAAGCTCATGCGAGTTGTAGGGCAACCCACAATGGTAGACCAAAGGGCCTTCAAAGCCTAGAAAACCATGGATTGTGACTATAGTTCATGCCAGGGAATAATATAGGCAGGTTGGAATGAAGCTCATGCGAGTTGTAGGGCAACCAACACTGGTAAACCAAAGGGCCTTCAAAACCTAGGAAACCATGGATTGTGACTAAAGTTTATGCCAGGGAATAATATAGGCAGGATGGAATGAAGCTCATGCGAGTTGAAGGACAACCAACACTGGTAGACCAAAGGGCCTTCAACGCCTAGGAAACC
>NW_026943871.1:0-97500 GCF_035594765.1 Anolis carolinensis
TTAAATTTATTATTTGAAAAGTATTTTTTACGAGAAAACTACAAGTCCCAGCTCCTTGAAATTTTGTCACCATCCGCCCACGGGCCACGGGACCACTCGTACCACGTTTCGGATTTTTTCGACCACCGGCCGAGATTTTGCGAATTTTTTAATTTATTATTTGAAAAGTATTTTTTACGAGAAAACTACAAGTCCCAGCTCCTTGAAATTTTGTCACCATCCGCCCACGGGCCACGGGACCACTCGTACCACGTTTCGGATTTTTTCGACCACCGGCCGAGATTTTGCAAATTTTTTAATTTATTATTTGAAAAGTATTTTTTACGAGAAAACTACAAGTCCCAGCTCCTTGAAATTTGGTCACCATCCGCCCACGGGCCACGGGACCACTCGTACCACGTTTCGGATTTTTTCGACCACCGGCCGAGATTTTGCGAATTTTTTAATTTATTTTTTGAAATGTATTTTTTACGAGAAAACTACAAGTCCCAGCTCCTTGAAATTTGGTCACCATCCGCCCACGGGCCACGGGACCACTCGTACCACGTTTCGGATTTTTTCGACCACCGGCCGAGATTTTGCGAATTTTTTAATTTATTTTTTGAAAAGTATTTTTTACGGGAAAACTACAAGTCCCAGCTCCTTGAAATTTGGTCACTATCCGCCCACGGGCCACGGGACCACTCGTACCACGTTTCGGATTTTTTCGACCACCGGCCGAGAGTTTGCGAATTTTTTAATTTATTTTTTGAAATGTATTTTTTACGGGAAAACTACAAGTCCCAGCTCCTTGAAATTTTGTCACCATCCGCCCACGGGCCACGGGACCACTCGTACCACGTTTCGGATTTTTTCGACCACCGGCCGAGATTTTGCGAATTTTTTAATTTATTTTTTGAAATGTATTTTTTACGAGAAAACTACAAGTCCCAGATCCTTGAAATTTGGTCACCATCCGCCCACGGGCCACGGGACCACTCGTACCACGTTTCGGATTTTTTCGACCACCGGCCGAGATTTTGCGAATTTTTTAATTTATTTTTTGAAATGTATTTTTTACGGGAAAACTACAAGTCCCAGCTCCTTGAAATTTGGTCACCATCCGCCCACGGGCCACGGGACCACTCGTACCACGTTTCGGATTTTTTCGACCACCGGCCGAGAGTTTGCGAATTTTTTAATTTATTTTTTGAAATGTATTTTTTACGGGAAAACTACAAGTCCCAGCTCCTTGAAATTTGGTCACCATCCGCCCACGGGCCACGGGACCACTCGTACCACGTTTCGGATTTTTTCAACCACCGGCCGAGATTTTGCGAATTTTTTAATTTATTTTTTGAAATGTATTTTTTACGGGAAAACTACAAGTCCCAGCTCCTTGAAATTTGGTCACCATCCGCCCACGGGCCACGGGACCACTCGTACCACGTTTCGGATTTTTTCGACCACCGGCCGAGATTTTGCGAATTTTTTAATTTATTTTTTGAAATGTATTTTTTACGGGAAAACTACAAGTCCCAGCTCCTTGAAATTTGGTCACCATCCGCCCACGGGCCACGGGACCACTCGTACCACGTTTCGGATTTTTTCGACCACCGGCCGAGATTTTGCGAATTTTTTAATTTATTTTTTGAAATGTATTTTTTACGAGAAAACTACAAGTCCCAGCTCCTTGAAATTTTGTCACCATCCGCCCACGGGCCACGGGACCACTCGTACCACGTTTCGGATTTTTTCGACCACCGGCCGAGAGTTTGCGAATTTTTTAATTTATTTTTTGAAATGTATTTTTTACGGGAAAACTACAAGTCCCAGCTCCTTGAAATTTGGTCACCATCCGCCCACGGGCCACGGGACCACTCGTACCACGTTTCGGATTTTTTCGACCACCGGCCGAGATTTTGCGAATTTTTTAATTTATTTTTTGAAATGTATTTTTTACGGGAAAACTACAAGTCCCAGCTCCTTGAAATTTGGTCACCATCCGCCCACGGGCCACGGGACCACTCGTACCACGTTTCGGATTTTTTCGACCACCGGCCGAGAGTTTGCGAATTTTTTAATTTATTTTTTGAAATGTATTTTTTACGGGAAAACTACAAGTCCCAGCTCCTTGAAATTTGGTCACCATCCGCCCACGGGACACGGGACCACTCGTACCACGTTTCGGATTTTTTCGACCACCGGCCGAGATTTTGCGAATTTTTTAATTTATTTTTTGAAATGTATTTTTTACGAGAAAACTACAAGTCCCAGCTCCTTGAAATTTGGTCACCATCCGCCCACGGGCCACGGGACCACTCGTACCACGTTTTGGATTTTTTCGACCACCGGCCGAGATTTTGCGAATTTTTTAATTTATTTTTTGAAATGTATTTTTTACGGGAAAACTACAAGTCCCAGCTCCTTGAAATTTGGTCACCATCCGCCCACGGGCCACGGGACCACTCGTACCACGTTTCGGATTTTTTCGACCACCGGCCGAGATTTTGCGAATTTTTTAATTTATTTTTTGAAATGTATTTTTTACGGGAAAACTACAAGTCCCAGCTCCTTGAAATTTGGTCACCATCCGCCCACGGGCCACGGGACCACTCGTACCACGTTTCGGATTTTTTCGACCACCGGCCGAGATTTTGCGAATTTTTTAATTTATTTTTTGAAATGTATTTTTTACGGGAAAACTACAAGTTCCAGCTCCTTGAAATTTGGTCACCATCCGCCCACGGGCCACGGGACCACTCGTACCACGTTTCGGATTTTTTCGACCACCGGCCGAGATTTTGCGAATTTTTTAATTTATTATTTGAAAAGTATTTTTTACGAGAAAACTACAAGTCCCAGCTCCTTGAAATTTGGTCACCATCCGCCCACGGGCCACGGGACCACTCGTACCACGTTTCGGATTTTTTCGACCACCGGCCGAGATTTTGCGAATTTTTTAATTTATTTTTTGAAATGTATTTTTTACGAGAAAACTACAAGTCCCAGCTCCTTGAAATTTGGTCACCATCCGCCCACGGGCCACGGGACCACTCGTACCACGTTTCGGATTTTTTCGACCACCGGCCGAGATTTTGCGAATTTTTTAATTTATTTTTTGAAATGTATTTTTTACGGGAAAACTACAAGTCCCAGCTCCTTGAAATTTGGTCACCATCCGCCCACGGGCCACGGGACCACTCGTACCACGTTTCGGATTTTTTCGACCACCGGCCGAGATTTTGCGAATTTTTTAATTTATTTTTTGAAATGTATTTTTTACGGGAAAACTACAAGTCCCAGCTCCTTGAAATTTGGTCACCATCCGCCCACGGGCCACGGGACCACTCGTACCACGTTTCGGATTTTTTCGACCACCGGCCGAGATTTTGCGAATTTTTTAATTTATTTTTTGAAATGTATTTTTTACGAGAAAACTACAAGTCCCAGCTCCTTGAAATTTGGTCACCATCCGCCCACGGGCCACGGGACCACTCGTACCACGTTTCGGATTTTTTCGACCACCGGCCGAGATTTTGCGAATTTTTTAATTTATTTTTTGAAATGTATTTTTTACGAGAAAACTACAAGGCCCAGCTCCTTGAAATTTGGTCACCATCCGCCCACGGGCCACGGGACCACTCGTACCACGTTTCGGATTTTTTCGACCACCGGCCGAGATTTTGCGAATTTTTTAATTTATTTTTTGAAATGTATTTTTTACGGGAAAACTACAAGTCCCAGCTCCTTGAAATTTGGTCACCATCCGCCCACGGGCCACGGGACCACTCGTACCACGTTTCGGATTTTTTCGACCACCGGCCGAGATTTTGCGAATTTTTTAATTTATTTTTTGAAAAGTATTTTTTACGAGAAAACTACAAGTCCCAGCTCCTTGAAATTTGGTCACCATCCGCCCACGGGCCACGGGACCACTCGTACCACGTTTCGGATTTTTTCGACCACCGGCCGAGATTTTGCGAATTGTTTAATTTATTTTTTGAAATGTATTTTTTACGAGAAAACTACAAGTCCCAGCTCCTTGAAATTTGGTCACCATCCGCCCACGGGCCACGGGACCACTCGTACCACGTTTCGGATTTTTTCGACCACCGGCCGAGATTTTGCGAATTTTTTAATTTATTTTTTGAAATGTATTTTTTATGAGAAAACTACAAGTCCCAGCTCCTTGAAATTTGGTCACCATCCGCCCACGGGCCACGGGACCACTCGTACCACGTTTCGGATTTTTTCGACCACCGGCCGAGATTTTGCGAATTTTTTAATTTATTTTTTGAAATGTATTTTTTACGGGAAAACTACAAGTCCCAGCTCCTTGAAATTTTGTCACCATCCGCCCACGGGCCACGGGACCACTCGTACCACGTTTCGGATTTTTTCGACCACCGGCCGAGAGTTTGCGAATTTTTTAATTTATTTTTTGAAATGTATTTTTTACGGGAAAACTACAAGTCCCAGCTCCTTGAAATTTGGTCACCATCCGCCCACGGGCCACGGGACCACTCGTACCACGTTTCGGATTTTTTCGACCACCGGCCGAGATTTTGCGAATTTTTTAATTTATTTTTTGAAATGTATTTTTTACGGGAAAACTACAAGTCCCAGCTCCTTGAAATTTGGTCACCATCCGCCCACGGGCCACGGGACCACTCGTACCACGTTTCGGATTTTTTCGACCACCGGCCGAGAGTTTGCGAATTTTTTAATTTATTTTTTGAAATGTATTTTTTACGAGAAAACTACAAGTCCCAGCTCCTTGAAATTTGGTCACCATCCGCCCACGGGCCACGGGACCACTCGTACCACGTTTCGGATTTTTTCGACCACCGGCCGAGATTTTGCGAATTTTTTAATTTATTATTTGAAAAGTATTTTTTACGAGAAAACTACAAGTCCCAGCTCCTTGAAATTTTGTCACCATCCGCCCACGGGCCACGGGACCACTCGTACCACGTTTCGGATTTTTTCGACCACCGGCCGAGATTTTGCGAATTTTTTAATTTATTATTTGAAAAGTATTTTTTACGAGAAAACTACAAGTCCCAGCTCCTTGAAATTTTGTCACCATCCGCCCACGGGCCACGGGACCACTCGTACCACGTTTCGGATTTTTTCGACCACCGGCCGAGATTTTGCGAATTTTTTAATTTATTATTTGAAAAGTATTTTTTACGAGAAAACTACAAGTCCCAGCTCCTTGAAATTTGGTCACCATCCGCCCACGGGCCACGGGACCACTCGTACCACGTTTCGGATTTTTTCGACCACCGGCCGAGATTTTGCGAATTTTTTAATTTATTTTTTGAAATGTATTTTTTACGAGAAAACTACAAGTCCCAGCTCCTTGAAATTTGGTCACCATCCGCCCACGGGCCACGGGACCACTCGTACCACGTTTCGGATTTTTTCGACCACCGGCCGAGATTTTGCGAATTTTTTAATTTATTTTTTGAAAAGTATTTTTTACGAGAAAACTACAAGTCCCAGCTCCTTGAAATTTGGTCACCATCCGCCCACGGGCCACGGGACCACTCGTACCACGTTTCGGATTTTTTCGACCACCGGCCGAGATTTTGCGAATTTTTTAATTTATTTTTTGAAATGTATTTTTTACGAGAAAACTACAAGTCCCAGCTCCTTGAAATTTGGTCACCATCCGCCCACGGGCCACGGGACCACTCGTACCACGTTTCGGATTTTTTCGACCACCGGCCGAGATTTTGCGAATTTTTTAATTTATTTTTTGAAATGTATTTTTTACGGGAAAACTACAAGTCCCAGCTCCTTGAAATTTTGTCACCATCCGCCCACGGGCCACGGGACCACTCGTACCACGTTTCGGATTTTTTCGACCACCGGCCGAGAGTTTGCGAATTTTTTAATTTATTTTTTGAAATGTATTTTTTACGGGAAAACTACAAGTCCCAGCTCCTTGAAATTTGGTCACCATCCGCCCACGGGCCACGGGACCACTCGTACCACGTTTCGGATTTTTTCGACCACCGGCCGAGAGTTTGCGAATTTTTTAATTTATTTTTTGAAATGTATTTTTTACGGGAAAACTACAAGTCCCAGCTCCTTGAAATTTGGTCACCATCCGCCCACGGGACACGGGACCACTCGTACCACGTTTCGGATTTTTTCGACCACCGGCCGAGATTTTGCGAATTTTTTAATTTATTTTTTGAAATGTATTTTTTACGAGAAAACTACAAGTCCCAGCTCCTTGAAATTTGGTCACCATCCGCCCACGGGCCACGGGACCACTCGTACCACGTTTCGGATTTTTTCGACCACCGGCCGAGATTTTGCGAATTTTTTAATTTATTATTTGAAAAGTATTTTTTACGAGAAAACTACAAGTCCCAGCTCCTTGAAATTTTGTCACCATCCGCCCACGGGCCACGGGACCACTCGTACCACGTTTCGGATTTTTTCGACCACCGGCCGAGATTTTGCGAATTTTTTAATTTATTATTTGAAAAGTATTTTTTACGAGAAAACTACAAGTCCCAGCTCCTTGAAATTTTGTCACCATCCGCCCACGGGCCACGGGACCACTCGTACCACGTTTCGGATTTTTTCGACCACCGGCCGAGATTTTGCAAATTTTTTAATTTATTATTTGAAAAGTATTTTTTACGAGAAAACTACAAGTCCCAGCTCCTTGAAATTTGGTCACCATCCGCCCACGGGCCACGGGACCACTCGTACCACGTTTCGGATTTTTTCGACCACCGGCCGAGATTTTGCGAATTTTTTAATTTATTTTTTGAAATGTATTTTTTACGAGAAAACTACAAGTCCCAGCTCCTTGAAATTTGGTCACCATCCGCCCACGGGCCACGGGACCACTCGTACCACGTTTCGGATTTTTTCGACCACCGGCCGAGATTTTGCGAATTTTTTAATTTATTTTTTGAAAAGTATTTTTTACGGGAAAACTACAAGTCCCAGCTCCTTGAAATTTGGTCACTATCCGCCCACGGGCCACGGGACCACTCGTACCACGTTTCGGATTTTTTCGACCACCGGCCGAGAGTTTGCGAATTTTTTAATTTATTTTTTGAAATGTATTTTTTACGGGAAAACTACAAGTCCCAGCTCCTTGAAATTTTGTCACCATCCGCCCACGGGCCACGGGACCACTCGTACCACGTTTCGGATTTTTTCGACCACCGGCCGAGATTTTGCGAATTTTTTAATTTATTTTTTGAAATGTATTTTTTACGAGAAAACTACAAGTCCCAGATCCTTGAAATTTGGTCACCATCCGCCCACGGGCCACGGGACCACTCGTACCACGTTTCGGATTTTTTCGACCACCGGCCGAGATTTTGCGAATTTTTTAATTTATTATTTGAAATGTATTTTTTACGAGAAAACTACAAGTCCCAGATCCTTGAAATTTGGTCACCATCCGCCCACGGGCCACGGGACCACTCGTACCACGTTTCGGATTTTTTCGACCACCGGCCGAGATTTTGCGAATTTTTTAATTTATTTTTTGAAATGTATTTTTTACGGGAAAACTACAAGTCCCAGCTCCTTGAAATTTGGTCACCATCCGCCCACGGGCCACGGGACCACTCGTACCACGTTTCGGATTTTTTCGACCACCGGCCGAGATTTTGCGAATTTTTTAATTTATTTTTTGAAATGTATTTTTTACGGGAAAACTACAAGTCCCAGCTCCTTGAAATTTGGTCACCATCCGCCCACGGGCCACGGGACCACTCGTACCACGTTTCGGATTTTTTCGACCACCGGCCGAGATTTTGCGAATTTTTTAATTTATTTTTTGAAAAGTATTTTTTACGGGAAAACTACAAGTCCCAGCTCCTTGAAATTTGGTCACCATCCGCCCACGGGCCACGGGACCACTCGTACCACGTTTCGGATTTTTTCGACCACCGGCCGAGATTTTGCGAATTTTTTAATTTATTTTTTGAAATGTATTTTTTACGAGAAAACTACAAGTCCCAGCTCCTTGAAATTTTGTCACCATCCGCCCACGGGCCACGGGACCACTCGTACCACGTTTCGGATTTTTTCGACCACCGGCCGAGAGTTTGCGAATTTTTTAATTTATTTTTTGAAATGTATTTTTTACGGGAAAACTACAAGTCCCAGCTCCTTGAAATTTGGTCACCATCCGCCCACGGGCCACGGGACCACTCGTACCACGTTTCGGATTTTTTCGACCACCGGCCGAGATTTTGCGAATTTTTTAATTTATTTTTTGAAATGTATTTTTTACGGGAAAACTACAAGTCCCAGCTCCTTGAAATTTGGTCACCATCCGCCCACGGGCCACGGGACCACTCGTACCACGTTTCGGATTTTTTCGACCACCGGCCGAGAGTTTGCGAATTTTTTAATTTATTTTTTGAAATGTATTTTTTACGGGAAAACTACAAGTCCCAGCTCCTTGAAATTTGGTCACCATCCGCCCACGGGACACGGGACCACTCGTACCACGTTTCGGATTTTTTCGACCACCGGCCGAGATTTTGCGAATTTTTTAATTTATTTTTTGAAATGTATTTTTTACGAGAAAACTACAAGTCCCAGCTCCTTGAAATTTGGTCACCATCCGCCCACGGGCCACGGGACCACTCGTACCACGTTTCGGATTTTTTCGACCACCGGCCGAGATTTTGCGAATTTTTTAATTTATTATTTGAAAAGTATTTTTTACGAGAAAACTACAAGTCCCAGCTCCTTGAAATTTTGTCACCATCCGCCCACGGGCCACGGGACCACTCGTACCACGTTTCGGATTTTTTCGACCACCGGCCGAGATTTTGCGAATTTTTTAATTTATTATTTGAAAAGTATTTTTTACGAGAAAACTACAAGTCCCAGCTCCTTGAAATTTGGTCACCATCCGCCCACGGGCCACGGGACCACTCGTACCACGTTTCGGATTTTTTCGACCACCGGCCGAGATTTTGCGAATTTTTTAATTTATTTTTTGAAAAGTATTTTTTACGGGAAAACTACAAGTCCCAGCTCCTTGAAATTTGGTCACTATCCGCCCACGGGCCACGGGACCACTCGTACCACGTTTCGGATTTTTTCGACCACCGGCCGAGAGTTTGCGAATTTTTTAATTTATTATTTGAAAAGTATTTTTTACGAGAAAACTACAAGTCCCAGCTCCTTGAAATTTGGTCACCATCCGCCCACGGGCCACGGGACCACTCGTACCACGTTTCGGATTTTTTCGACCACCGGCCGAGATTTTGCGAATTTTTTAATTTATTTTTTGAAATGTATTTTTTACGAGAAAACTACAAGTCCCAGCTCCTTGAAATTTGGTCACCATCCGCCCACGGGCCACGGGACCACTCGTACCACGTTTCGGATTTTTTCGACCACCGGCCGAGATTTTGCGAATTTTTTAATTTATTTTTTGAAAAGTATTTTTTACGAGAAAACTACAAGTCCCAGCTCCTTGAAATTTGGTCACCATCCGCCCACGGGCCACGGGACCACTCGTACCACGTTTCGGATTTTTTCGACCACCGGCCGAGATTTTGCGAATTTTTTAATTTATTTTTTGAAATGTATTTTTTATGAGAAAACTACAAGTCCCAGCTCCTTGAAATTTGGTCACCATCCGCCCACGGGCCACGGGACCACTCGTACCACGTTTCGGATTTTTTCGACCACCGGCCGAGATTTTGCGAATTTTTTAATTTATTTTTTGAAATGTATTTTTTACGGGAAAACTACAAGTCCCAGCTCCTTGAAATTTTGTCACCATCCGCCCACGGGCCACGGGACCACTCGTACCACGTTTCGGATTTTTTCGACCACCGGCCGAGAGTTTGCGAATTTTTTAATTTATTTTTTGAAATGTATTTTTTACGGGAAAACTACAAGTCCCAGCTCCTTGAAATTTGGTCACCATCCGCCCACGGGCCACGGGACCACTCGTACCACGTTTCGGATTTTTTCGACCACCGGCCGAGATTTTGCGAATTTTTTAATTTATTTTTTGAAATGTATTTTTTACGGGAAAACTACAAGTCCCAGCTCCTTGAAATTTGGTCACCATCCGCCCACGGGCCACGGGACCACTCGTACCACGTTTCGGATTTTTTCGACCACCGGCCGAGAGTTTGCGAATTTTTTAATTTATTTTTTGAAATGTATTTTTTACGGGAAAACTACAAGTCCCAGCTCCTTGAAATTTGGTCACCATCCGCCCACGGGACACGGGACCACTCGTACCACGTTTCGGATTTTTTCGACCACCGGCCGAGATTTTGCGAATTTTTTAATTTATTTTTTGAAATGTATTTTTTACGAGAAAACTACAAGTCCCAGCTCCTTGAAATTTGGTCACCATCCGCCCACGGGCCACGGGACCACTCGTACCACGTTTCGGATTTTTTCGACCACCGGCCGAGATTTTGCGAATTTTTTAATTTATTATTTGAAAAGTATTTTTACGAGAAAACTACAAGTCCCAGCTCCTTGAAATTTTGTCACCATCCGCCCACGGGCCACGGGACCACTCGTACCACGTTTCGGATTTTTTCGACCACCGGCCGAGATTTTGCGAATTTTTTAATTTATTATTTGAAAAGTATTTTTTACGAGAAAACTACAAGTCCCAGCTCCTTGAAATTTTGTCACCATCCGCCCACGGGCCACGGGACCACTCGTACCACGTTTCGGATTTTTTCGACCACCGGCCGAGATTTTGCAAATTTTTTAATTTATTATTTGAAAAGTATTTTTTACGAGAAAACTACAAGTCCCAGCTCCTTGAAATTTGGTCACCATCCGCCCACGGGCCACGGGACCACTCGTACCACGTTTCGGATTTTTTCGACCACCGGCCGAGATTTTGCGAATTTTTTAATTTATTTTTTGAAATGTATTTTTTACGAGAAAACTACAAGTCCCAGCTCCTTGAAATTTGGTCACCATCCGCCCACGGGCCACGGGACCACTCGTACCACGTTTCGGATTTTTTCGACCACCGGCCGAGATTTTGCGAATTTTTTAATTTATTTTTTGAAAAGTATTTTTTACGGGAAAACTACAAGTCCCAGCTCCTTGAAATTTGGTCACTATCCGCCCACGGGCCACGGGACCACTCGTACCACGTTTCGGATTTTTTCGACCACCGGCCGAGAGTTTGCGAATTTTTTAATTTATTTTTTGAAATGTATTTTTTACGGGAAAACTACAAGTCCCAGCTCCTTGAAATTTTGTCACCATCCGCCCACGGGCCACGGGACCACTCGTACCACGTTTCGGATTTTTTCGACCACCGGCCGAGATTTTGCGAATTTTTTAATTTATTTTTTGAAATGTATTTTTTACGAGAAAACTACAAGTCCCAGCTCCTTGAAATTTGGTCACCATCCGCCCACGGGCCACGGGACCACTCGTACCACGTTTCGGATTTTTTCGACCACCGGCCGAGATTTTGCGAATTTTTTAATTTATTATTTGAAATGTATTTTTTACGAGAAAACTACAAGTCCCAGATCCTTGAAATTTGGTCACCATCCGCCCACGGGCCACGGGACCACTCGTACCACGTTTCGGATTTTTTCGACCACCGGCCGAGATTTTGCGAATTTTTTAATTTATTTTTTGAAATGTATTTTTTACGGGAAAACTACAAGTCCCAGCTCCTTGAAATTTGGTCACCATCCGCCCACGGGCCACGGGACCACTCGTACCACGTTTCGGATTTTTTCGACCACCGGCCGAGAGTTTGCGAATTTTTTAATTTATTTTTTGAAATGTATTTTTTACAGGAAAACTACAAGTCCCAGCTCCTTGAAATTTGGTCACCATCCGCCCACGGGCCACGGGACCACTCGTACCACGTTTCGGATTTTTTCGACCACCGGCCGAGATTTTGCGAATTTTTTAATTTATTTTTTGAAATGTATTTTTTACGGGAAAACTACAAGTCCCAGCTCCTTGAAATTTGGTCACCATCCGCCCACGGGCCACGGGACCACTCGTACCACGTTTCGGATTTTTTCGACCACCGGCCGAGATTTTGCGAATTTTTTAATTTATTTTTTGAAAAGTATTTTTTACGGGAAAACTACAAGTCCCAGCTCCTTGAAATTTGGTCACCATCCGCCCACGGGCCACGGGACCACTCGTACCACGTTTCGGATTTTTTCGACCACCGGCCGAGATTTTGCGAATTTTTTAATTTATTTTTTGAAATGTATTTTTTACGAGAAAACTACAAGTCCCAGCTCCTTGAAATTTTGTCACCATCCGCCCACGGGCCACGGGACCACTCGTACCACGTTTCGGATTTTTTCGACCACCGGCCGAGAGTTTGCGAATTTTTTAATTTATTTTTTGAAATGTATTTTTTACGGGAAAACTACAAGTCCCAGCTCCTTGAAATTTGGTCACCATCCGCCCACGGGCCACGGGACCACTCGTACCACGTTTCGGATTTTTTCGACCACCGGCCGAGATTTTGCGAATTTTTTAATTTATTTTTTGAAATGTATTTTTTACGGGAAAACTACAAGTCCCAGCTCCTTGAAATTTGGTCACCATCCGCCCACGGGCCACGGGACCACTCGTACCACGTTTCGGATTTTTTCGACCACCGGCCGAGAGTTTGCGAATTTTTTAATTTATTTTTTGAAATGTATTTTTTACGGGAAAACTACAAGTCCCAGCTCCTTGAAATTTGGTCACCATCCGCCCACGGGACACGGGACCACTCGTACCACGTTTCGGATTTTTTCGACCACCGGCCGAGATTTTGCGAATTTTTTAATTTATTTTTTGAAATGTATTTTTTACGAGAAAACTACAAGTCCCAGCTCCTTGAAATTTGGTCACCATCCGCCCACGGGCCACGGGACCACTCGTACCACGTTTCGGATTTTTTCGACCACCGGCCGAGATTTTGCGAATTTTTTAATTTATTATTTGAAAAGTATTTTTTACGAGAAAACTACAAGTCCCAGCTCCTTGAAATTTTGTCACCATCCGCCCACGGGCCACGGGACCACTCGTACCACGTTTCGGATTTTTTCGACCACCGGCCGAGATTTTGCGAATTTTTTAATTTATTATTTGAAAAGTATTTTTTACGAGAAAACTACAAGTCCCAGCTCCTTGAAATTTGGTCACCATCCGCCCACGGGCCACGGGACCACTCGTACCACGTTTCGGATTTTTTCGACCACCGGCCGAGATTTTGCGAATTTTTTAATTTATTTTTTGAAAAGTATTTTTTACGGGAAAACTACAAGTCCCAGCTCCTTGAAATTTGGTCACTATCCGCCCACGGGCCACGGGACCACTCGTACCACGTTTCGGATTTTTTCGACCACCGGCCGAGAGTTTGCGAATTTTTTAATTTATTTTTTGAAATGTATTTTTTACGGGAAAACTACAAGTCCCAGCTCCTTGAAATTTGGTCACCATCCGCCCACGGGCCACGGGACCACTCGTACCACGTTTCGGATTTTTTCGACCACCGGCCGAGATTTTGCGAATTTTTTAATTTATTTTTTGAAATGTATTTTTTACGAGAAAACTACAAGTCCCAGCTCCTTGAAATTTGGTCACCATCCGCCCACGGGCCACGGGACCACTCGTACCACGTTTCGGATTTTTTCGACCACCGGCCGAGATTTTGCGAATTTTTTAATTTATTATTTGAAATGTATTTTTTACGAGAAAACTACAAGTCCCAGCTCCTTGAAATTTGGTCACCATCCGCCCACGGGCCACGGGACCACTCGTACCACGTTTCGGATTTTTTCGACCACCGGCCGAGATTTTGCGAATTTTTTAATTTATTTTTTGAAATGTATTTAATACGGGAAAACTACAAGTCCCAGCTCCTTGAAATTTGGTCACCATCCGCCCACGGGCCACGGGACCACTCGTACCACGTTTCGGATTTTTTCGACCACCGGCCGAGAGTTTGCGAATTTTTTAATTTATTTTTTGAAATGTATTTTTTACGGGAAAACTACAAGTCCCAGCTCCTTGAAATTTGGTCACCATCCGCCCACGGGCCACGGGACCACTCGTACCACGTTTCGGATTTTTTCGACCACCGGCCGAGAGTTTGCGAATTTTTTAATTTATTTTTTGAAATGTATTTTTTACGGGAAAACTACAAGTCCCAGCTCCTTGAAATTTGGTCACCATCCGCCCACGGGCCACGGGACCACTCGTACCACGTTTCGGATTTTTTCGACCACCGGCCGAGAGTTTGCGAATTTTTTAATTTATTTTTTGAAATGTATTTTTTACGAGAAAACTACAAGTCCCAGCTCCTTGAAATTTGGTCACCATCCGCCCACGGGCCACGGGACCACTCGTACCACGTTTCGGATTTTTTCGACCACCGGCCGAGATTTTGCGAATTTTTTAATTTATTATTTGAAATGTATTTTTTACGAGAAAACTACAAGTCCCAGCTCCTTGAAATTTGGTCACCATCCGCCCACGGGCCACGGGACCACTCGTACCACGTTTCGGATTTTTTCGACCACCGGCCGAGATTTTGCGAATTTTTTAATTTATTTTTTGAAATGTATTTTTTACGGGAAAACTACAAGTCCCAGCTCCTTGAAATTTGGTCACCATCCGCCCACGGGCCACGGGACCACTCGTACCACGTTTCGGATTTTTTCGACCACCGGCCGAGAGTTTGCGAATTTTTTAATTTATTTTTTGAAATGTATTTTTTACGGGAAAACTACAAGTCCCAGCTCCTTGAAATTTGGTCACCATCCGCCCACGGGCCACGGGACCACTCGTACCACGTTTCGGATTTTTTCGACCACCGGCCGAGAGTTTGCGAATTTTTTAATTTATTTTTTGAAATGTATTTTTTACGAGAAAACTACAAGTCCCAGCTCCTTGAAATTTGGTCACCATCCGCCCACGGGCCACGGGACCACTCGTACCACGTTTCGGATTTTTTCGACCACCGGCCGAGAGTTTGCGAATTTTTTAATTTATTTTTTGAAATGTATTTTTTACGGGAAAACTACAAGTCCCAGCTCCTTGAAATTTGGTCACCATCCGCCCACGGGACACGGGACCACTCGTACCACGTTTCGGATTTTTTCGACCACCGGCCGAGATTTTGCGAATTTTTTAATTTATTTTTTGAAATGTATTTTTTACGAGAAAACTACAAGTCCCAGCTCCTTGAAATTTGGTCACCATCCGCCCACGGGCCACGGGACCACTCGTACCACGTTTCGGATTTTTTCGACCACCGGCCGAGATTTTGCGAATTTTTTAATTTATTTTTTGAAATGTATTTAATACGGGAAAACTACAAGTCCCAGCTCCTTGAAATTTGGTCACCATCCGCCCACGGGCCACGGGACCACTCGTACCACGTTTCGGATTTTTTCGACCACCGGCCGAGAGTTTGCGAATTTTTTAATTTATTTTTTGAAATGTATTTTTTACGGGAAAACTACAAGTCCCAGCTCCTTGAAATTTGGTCACCATCCGCCCACGGGCCACGGGACCACTCGTACCACGTTTCGGATTTTTTCGACCACCGGCCGAGAGTTTGCGAATTTTTTAATTTATTTTTTGAAATGTATTTTTTACGGGAAAACTACAAGTCCCAGCTCCTTGAAATTTGGTCACCATCCGCCCACGGGCCACGGGACCACTCGTACCACGTTTCGGATTTTTTCGACCACCGGCCGAGAGTTTGCGAATTTTTTAATTTATTTTTTGAAATGTATTTTTTACGAGAAAACTACAAGTCCCAGCTCCTTGAAATTTGGTCACCATCCGCCCACGGGCCACGGGACCACTCGTACCACGTTTCGGATTTTTTCGACCACCGGCCGAGATTTTGCGAATTTTTTAATTTATTATTTGAAATGTATTTTTTACGGGAAAACTACAAGTCCCAGCTCCTTGAAATTTGGTCACCATCCGCCCACGGGCCACGGGACCACTCGTACCACGTTTCGGATTTTTTCGACCACCGGCCGAGATTTTGCGAATTTTTTAATTTATTTTTTGAAAAGTATTTTTTACGGGAAAACTACAAGTCCCAGCTCCTTGAAATTTGGTCACCATCCGCCCACGGGCCACGGGACCACTCGTACCACGTTTCGGATTTTTTCGACCACCGGCCGAGATTTTGCGAATTTTTTAATTTATTTTTTGAAATGTATTTTTTACGAGAAAACTACAAGTCCCAGCTCCTTGAAATTTTGTCACCATCCGCCCACGGGCCACGGGACCACTCGTACCACGTTTCGGATTTTTTCGACCACCGGCCGAGAGTTTGCGAATTTTTTAATTTATTTTTTGAAATGTATTTTTTACGGGAAAACTACAAGTCCCAGCTCCTTGAAATTTGGTCACCATCCGCCCACGGGCCACGGGACCACTCGTACCACGTTTCGGATTTTTTCGACCACCGGCCGAGATTTTGCGAATTTTTTAATTTATTTTTTGAAATGTATTTTTTACGGGAAAACTACAAGTCCCAGCTCCTTGAAATTTGGTCACCATCCGCCCACGGGCCACGGGACCACTCGTACCACGTTTCGGATTTTTTCGACCACCGGCCGAGAGTTTGCGAATTTTTTAATTTATTTTTTGAAATGTATTTTTTACGGGAAAACTACAAGTCCCAGCTCCTTGAAATTTGGTCACCATCCGCCCACGGGCCACGGGACCACTCGTACCACGTTTCGGATTTTTTCGACCACCGGCCGAGAGTTTGCG
Source organism: Anolis carolinensis (assembly GCF_035594765.1). NCBI lineage: Eukaryota > Metazoa > Chordata > Lepidosauria > Squamata > Anolidae > Anolis > Anolis carolinensis. The sequence goes on from NW_026943871.1 coordinate 16,753, forward strand.
AATTTTTTAATTTATTTTTTGAAATGTATTTTTTACGAGAAAACTACAAGTCCCAGCTCCTTGAAATTTGGTCACCATCCGCCCACGGGCCACGGGACCACTCGTACCACGTTTCGGATTTTTTCGACCACCGGCCGAGATTTTGCGAATTTTTTAATTTATTATTTGAAATGTATTTTTTACGAGAAAACTACAAGTCCCAGCTCCTTGAAATTTGGTCACCATCCGCCCACGGGCCACGGGACCACTCGTACCACGTTTCGGATTTTTTCGACCACCGGCCGAGATTTTGCGAATTTTTTAATTTATTTTTTGAAATGTATTTTTTACGGGAAAACTACAAGTCCCAGCTCCTTGAAATTTGGTCACCATCCGCCCACGGGCCACGGGACCACTCGTACCACGTTTCGGATTTTTTCGACCACCGGCCGAGAGTTTGCGAATTTTTTAATTTATTTTTTGAAATGTATTTTTTACGGGAAAACTACAAGTCCCAGCTCCTTGAAATTTGGTCACCATCCGCCCACGGGCCACGGGACCACTCGTACCACGTTTCGGATTTTTTCGACCACCGGCCGAGAGTTTGCGAATTTTTTAATTTATTTTTTGAAATGTATTTTTTACGAGAAAACTACAAGTCCCAGCTCCTTGAAATTTGGTCACCATCCGCCCACGGGCCACGGGACCACTCGTACCACGTTTCGGATTTTTTCGACCACCGGCCGAGAGTTTGCGAATTTTTTAATTTATTTTTTGAAATGTATTTTTTACGGGAAAACTACAAGTCCCAGCTCCTTGAAATTTGGTCACCATCCGCCCACGGGACACGGGACCACTCGTACCACGTTTCGGATTTTTTCGACCACCGGCCGAGATTTTGCGAATTTTTTAATTTATTTTTTGAAATGTATTTTTTACGAGAAAACTACAAGTCCCAGCTCCTTGAAATTTGGTCACCATCCGCCCACGGGCCACGGGACCACTCGTACCACGTTTCGGATTTTTTCGACCACCGGCCGAGATTTTGCGAATTTTTTAATTTATTATTTGAAAAGTATTTTTTACGAGAAAACTACAAGTCCCAGCTCCTTGAAATTTTGTCACCATCCGCCCACGGGCCACGGGACCACTCGTACCACGTTTCGGATTTTTTCGACCACCGGCCGAGATTTTGCGAATTTTTTAATTTATTATTTGAAAAGTATTTTTTACGAGAAAACTACAAGTCCCAGCTCCTTGAAATTTTGTCACCATCCGCCCACGGGCCACGGGACCACTCGTACCACGTTTCGGATTTTTTCGACCACCGGCCGAGATTTTGCAAATTTTTTAATTTATTATTTGAAAAGTATTTTTTACGAGAAAACTACAAGTCCCAGCTCCTTGAAATTTGGTCACCATCCGCCCACGGGCCACGGGACCACTCGTACCACGTTTCGGATTTTTTCGACCACCGGCCGAGATTTTGCGAATTTTTTAATTTATTTTTTGAAATGTATTTTTTACGAGAAAACTACAAGTCCCAGCTCCTTGAAATTTGGTCACCATCCGCCCACGGGCCACGGGACCACTCGTACCACGTTTCGGATTTTTTCGACCACCGGCCGAGATTTTGCGAATTTTTTAATTTATTTTTTGAAAAGTATTTTTTACGGGAAAACTACAAGTCCCAGCTCCTTGAAATTTGGTCACTATCCGCCCACGGGCCACGGGACCACTCGTACCACGTTTCGGATTTTTTCGACCACCGGCCGAGAGTTTGCGAATTTTTTAATTTATTTTTTGAAATGTATTTTTTACGGGAAAACTACAAGTCCCAGCTCCTTGAAATTTTGTCACCATCCGCCCACGGGCCACGGGACCACTCGTACCACGTTTCGGATTTTTTCGACCACCGGCCGAGATTTTGCGAATTTTTTAATTTATTTTTTGAAATGTATTTTTTACGAGAAAACTACAAGTCCCAGATCCTTGAAATTTGGTCACCATCCGCCCACGGGCCACGGGACCACTCGTACCACGTTTCGGATTTTTTCGACCACCGGCCGAGATTTTGCGAATTTTTTAATTTATTATTTGAAATGTATTTTTTACGAGAAAACTACAAGTCCCAGATCCTTGAAATTTGGTCACCATCCGCCCACGGGCCACGGGACCACTCGTACCACGTTTCGGATTTTTTCGACCACCGGCCGAGATTTTGCGAATTTTTTAATTTATTTTTTGAAATGTATTTTTTACGGGAAAACTACAAGTCCCAGCTCCTTGAAATTTGGTCACCATCCGCCCACGGGCCACGGGACCACTCGTACCACGTTTCGGATTTTTTCGACCACCGGCCGAGAGTTTGCGAATTTTTTAATTTATTTTTTGAAATGTATTTTTTACAGGAAAACTACAAGTCCCAGCTCCTTGAAATTTGGTCACCATCCGCCCACGGGCCACGGGACCACTCGTACCACGTTTCGGATTTTTTCGACCACCGGCCGAGATTTTGCGAATTTTTTAATTTATTTTTTGAAATGTATTTTTTACGGGAAAACTACAAGTCCCAGCTCCTTGAAATTTGGTCACCATCCGCCCACGGGCCACGGGACCACTCGTACCACGTTTCGGATTTTTTCGACCACCGGCCGAGATTTTGCGAATTTTTTAATTTATTTTTTGAAAAGTATTTTTTACGGGAAAACTACAAGTCCCAGCTCCTTGAAATTTGGTCACCATCCGCCCACGGGCCACGGGACCACTCGTACCACGTTTCGGATTTTTTCGACCACCGGCCGAGATTTTGCGAATTTTTTAATTTATTTTTTGAAATGTATTTTTTACGAGAAAACTACAAGTCCCAGCTCCTTGAAATTTTGTCACCATCCGCCCACGGGCCACGGGACCACTCGTACCACGTTTCGGATTTTTTCGACCACCGGCCGAGAGTTTGCGAATTTTTTAATTTATTTTTTGAAATGTATTTTTTACGGGAAAACTACAAGTCCCAGCTCCTTGAAATTTGGTCACCATCCGCCCACGGGCCACGGGACCACTCGTACCACGTTTCGGATTTTTTCGACCACCGGCCGAGATTTTGCGAATTTTTTAATTTATTTTTTGAAATGTATTTTTTACGGGAAAACTACAAGTCCCAGCTCCTTGAAATTTGGTCACCATCCGCCCACGGGCCACGGGACCACTCGTACCACGTTTCGGATTTTTTCGACCACCGGCCGAGAGTTTGCGAATTTTTTAATTTATTTTTTGAAATGTATTTTTTACGGGAAAACTACAAGTCCCAGCTCCTTGAAATTTGGTCACCATCCGCCCACGGGACACGGGACCACTCGTACCACGTTTCGGATTTTTTCGACCACCGGCCGAGATTTTGCGAATTTTTTAATTTATTTTTTGAAATGTATTTTTTACGAGAAAACTACAAGTCCCAGCTCCTTGAAATTTGGTCACCATCCGCCCACGGGCCACGGGACCACTCGTACCACGTTTCGGATTTTTTCGACCACCGGCCGAGATTTTGCGAATTTTTTAATTTATTTTTTGAAATGTATTTTTTACGAGAAAACTACAAGTCCCAGCTCCTTGAAATTTTGTCACCATCCGCCCACGGGCCACGGGACCACTCGTACCACGTTTCGGATTTTTTCGACCACCGGCCGAGATTTTGCGAATTTTTTAATTTATTTTTTGAAATGTATTTTTTACGAGAAAACTACAAGTCCCAGCTCCTTGAAATTTTGTCACCATCCGCCCACGGGCCACGGGACCACTCGTACCACGTTTCGGATTTTTTCGACCACCGGCCGAGAGTTTGCGAATTTTTTAATTTATTTTTTGAAATGTATTTTTTACGGGAAAACTACAAGTCCCAGCTCCTTGAAATTTGGTCACCATCCGCCCACGGGCCACGGGACCACTCGTACCACGTTTCGGATTTTTTCGACCACCGGCCGAGATTTTGCGAATTTTTTAATTTATTTTTTGAAATGTATTTTTTACGGGAAAACTACAAGTCCCAGCTCCTTGAAATTTGGTCACCATCCGCCCACGGGCCACGGGACCACTCGTACCACGTTTCGGATTTTTTCGACCACCGGCCGAGAGTTTGCGAATTTTTTAATTTATTTTTTGAAATGTATTTTTTACGGGAAAACTACAAGTCCCAGCTCCTTGAAATTTGGTCACCATCCGCCCACGGGACACGGGACCACTCGTACCACGTTTCGGATTTTTTCGACCACCGGCCGAGATTTTGCGAATTTTTTAATTTATTTTTTGAAATGTATTTTTTACGAGAAAACTACAAGTCCCAGCTCCTTGAAATTTGGTCACCATCCGCCCACGGGCCACGGGACCACTCGTACCACGTTTCGGATTTTTTCGACCACCGGCCGAGATTTTGCGAATTTTTTAATTTATTATTTGAAAAGTATTTTTTACGAGAAAACTACAAGTCCCAGCTCCTTGAAATTTGGTCACCATCCGCCCACGGGCCACGGGACCACTCGTACCACGTTTCGGATTTTTTCGACCACCGGCCGAGAGTTTGCGAATTTTTTAATTTATTTTTTGAAATGTATTTTTTACAGGAAAACTACAAGTCCCAGCTCCTTGAAATTTGGTCACCATCCGCCCACGGGCCACGGGACCACTCGTACCACGTTTCGGATTTTTTCGACCACCGGCCGAGATTTTGCGAATTTTTTAATTTATTTTTTGAAATGTATTTTTTACGGGAAAACTACAAGTCCCAGCTCCTTGAAATTTGGTCACCATCCGCCCACGGGCCACGGGACCACTCGTACCACGTTTCGGATTTTTTCGACCACCGGCCGAGATTTTGCGAATTTTTTAATTTATTTTTTGAAAAGTATTTTTTACGGGAAAACTACAAGTCCCAGCTCCTTGAAATTTGGTCACCATCCGCCCACGGGCCACGGGACCACTCGTACCACGTTTCGGATTTTTTCGACCACCGGCCGAGATTTTGCGAATTTTTTAATTTATTTTTTGAAATGTATTTTTTACGAGAAAACTACAAGTCCCAGCTCCTTGAAATTTTGTCACCATCCGCCCACGGGCCACGGGACCACTCGTACCACGTTTCGGATTTTTTCGACCACCGGCCGAGAGTTTGCGAATTTTTTAATTTATTTTTTGAAATGTATTTTTTACGGGAAAACTACAAGTCCCAGCTCCTTGAAATTTGGTCACCATCCGCCCACGGGCCACGGGACCACTCGTACCACGTTTCGGATTTTTTCGACCACCGGCCGAGATTTTGCGAATTTTTTAATTTATTTTTTGAAATGTATTTTTTACGGGAAAACTACAAGTCCCAGCTCCTTGAAATTTGGTCACCATCCGCCCACGGGCCACGGGACCACTCGTACCACGTTTCGGATTTTTTCGACCACCGGCCGAGAGTTTGCGAATTTTTTAATTTATTTTTTGAAATGTATTTTTTACGGGAAAACTACAAGTCCCAGCTCCTTGAAATTTGGTCACCATCCGCCCACGGGACACGGGACCACTCGTACCACGTTTCGGATTTTTTCGACCACCGGCCGAGATTTTGCGAATTTTTTAATTTATTTTTTGAAATGTATTTTTTACGAGAAAACTACAAGTCCCAGCTCCTTGAAATTTGGTCACCATCCGCCCACGGGCCACGGGACCACTCGTACCACGTTTCGGATTTTTTCGACCACCGGCCGAGATTTTGCGAATTTTTTAATTTATTATTTGAAAAGTATTTTTTACGAGAAAACTACAAGTCCCAGCTCCTTGAAATTTTGTCACCATCCGCCCACGGGCCACGGGACCACTCGTACCACGTTTCGGATTTTTTCGACCACCGGCCGAGATTTTGCGAATTTTTTAATTTATTATTTGAAAAGTATTTTTTACGAGAAAACTACAAGTCCCAGCTCCTTGAAATTTGGTCACCATCCGCCCACGGGCCACGGGACCACTCGTACCACGTTTCGGATTTTTTCGACCACCGGCCGAGATTTTGCGAATTTTTTAATTTATTTTTTGAAAAGTATTTTTTACGGGAAAACTACAAGTCCCAGCTCCTTGAAATTTGGTCACTATCCGCCCACGGGCCACGGGACCACTCGTACCACGTTTCGGATTTTTTCGACCACCGGCCGAGAGTTTGCGAATTTTTTAATTTATTTTTTGAAATGTATTTTTTACGGGAAAACTACAAGTCCCAGCTCCTTGAAATTTGGTCACCATCCGCCCACGGGCCACGGGACCACTCGTACCACGTTTCGGATTTTTTCGACCACCGGCCGAGATTTTGCGAATTTTTTAATTTATTTTTTGATATGTATTTTTTACGAGAAAACTACAAGTCCCAGCTCCTTGAAATTTGGTCACCATCCGCCCACGGGCCACGGGACCACTCGTACCACGTTTCGGATTTTTTCGACCACCGGCCGAGATTTTGCGAATTTTTTAATTTATTATTTGAAATGTATTTTTTACGAGAAAACTACAAGTCCCAGCTCCTTGAAATTTGGTCACCATCCGCCCACGGGCCACGGGACCACTCGTACCACGTTTCGGATTTTTTCGACCACCGGCCGAGATTTTGCGAATTTTTTAATTTATTTTTTGAAATGTATTTAATACGGGAAAACTACAAGTCCCAGCTCCTTGAAATTTGGTCACCATCCGCCCACGGGCCACGGGACCACTCGTACCACGTTTCGGATTTTTTCGACCACCGGCCGAGAGTTTGCGAATTTTTTAATTTATTTTTTGAAATGTATTTTTTACGGGAAAACTACAAGTCCCAGCTCCTTGAAATTTTGTCACCATCCGCCCACGGGCCACGGGACCACTCGTACCACGTTTCGGATTTTTTCGACCACCGGCCGAGATTTTGCGAATTTTTTAATTTATTTTTTGAAATGTATTTTTTACGAGAAAACTACAAGTCCCAGCTCCTTGAAATTTTGTCACCATCCGCCCACGGGCCACGGGACCACTCGTACCACGTTTCGGATTTTTTCGACCACCGGCCGAGAGTTTGCGAATTTTTTAATTTATTTTTTGAAATGTATTTTTTACGGGAAAACTACAAGTCCCAGCTCCTTGAAATTTGGTCACCATCCGCCCACGGGCCACGGGACCACTCGTACCACGTTTCGGATTTTTTCGACCACCGGCCGAGATTTTGCGAATTTTTTAATTTATTTTTTGAAATGTATTTTTTACGGGAAAACTACAAGTCCCAGCTCCTTGAAATTTGGTCACCATCCGCCCACGGGCCACGGGACCACTCGTACCACGTTTCGGATTTTTTCGACCACCGGCCGAGAGTTTGCGAATTTTTTAATTTATTTTTTGAAATGTATTTTTTACGGGAAAACTACAAGTCCCAGCTCCTTGAAATTTGGTCACCATCCGCCCACGGGACACGGGACCACTCGTACCACGTTTCGGATTTTTTCGACCACCGGCCGAGATTTTGCGAATTTTTTAATTTATTTTTTGAAATGTATTTTTTACGAGAAAACTACAAGTCCCAGCTCCTTGAAATTTGGTCACCATCCGCCCACGGGCCACGGGACCACTCGTACCACGTTTCGGATTTTTTCGACCACCGGCCGAGATTTTGCGAATTTTTTAATTTATTATTTGAAAAGTATTTTTTACGAGAAAACTACAAGTCCCAGCTCCTTGAAATTTGGTCACCATCCGCCCACGGGCCACGGGACCACTCGTACCACGTTTCGGATTTTTTCGACCACCGGCCGAGAGTTTGCGAATTTTTTAATTTATTTTTTGAAATGTATTTTTTACAGGAAAACTACAAGTCCCAGCTCCTTGAAATTTGGTCACCATCCGCCCACGGGCCACGGGACCACTCGTACCACGTTTCGGATTTTTTCGACCACCGGCCGAGATTTTGCGAATTTTTTAATTTATTTTTTGAAATGTATTTTTTACGGGAAAACTACAAGTCCCAGCTCCTTGAAATTTGGTCACCATCCGCCCACGGGCCACGGGACCACTCGTACCACGTTTCGGATTTTTTCGACCACCGGCCGAGATTTTGCGAATTTTTTAATTTATTTTTTGAAAAGTATTTTTTACGGGAAAACTACAAGTCCCAGCTCCTTGAAATTTGGTCACCATCCGCCCACGGGCCACGGGACCACTCGTACCACGTTTCGGATTTTTTCGACCACCGGCCGAGATTTTGCGAATTTTTTAATTTATTTTTTGAAATGTATTTTTTACGAGAAAACTACAAGTCCCAGCTCCTTGAAATTTTGTCACCATCCGCCCACGGGCCACGGGACCACTCGTACCACGTTTCGGATTTTTTCGACCACCGGCCGAGAGTTTGCGAATTTTTTAATTTATTTTTTGAAATGTATTTTTTACGGGAAAACTACAAGTCCCAGCTCCTTGAAATTTGGTCACCATCCGCCCACGGGCCACGGGACCACTCGTACCACGTTTCGGATTTTTTCGACCACCGGCCGAGATTTTGCGAATTTTTTAATTTATTTTTTGAAATGTATTTTTTACGGGAAAACTACAAGTCCCAGCTCCTTGAAATTTGGTCACCATCCGCCCACGGGCCACGGGACCACTCGTACCACGTTTCGGATTTTTTCGACCACCGGCCGAGAGTTTGCGAATTTTTTAATTTATTTTTTGAAATGTATTTTTTACGGGAAAACTACAAGTCCCAGCTCCTTGAAATTTGGTCACCATCCGCCCACGGGACACGGGACCACTCGTACCACGTTTCGGATTTTTTCGACCACCGGCCGAGATTTTGCGAATTTTTTAATTTATTTTTTGAAATGTATTTTTTACGAGAAAACTACAAGTCCCAGCTCCTTGAAATTTGGTCACCATCCGCCCACGGGCCACGGGACCACTCGTACCACGTTTCGGATTTTTTCGACCACCGGCCGAGATTTTGCGAATTTTTTAATTTATTATTTGAAAAGTATTTTTTACGAGAAAACTACAAGTCCCAGCTCCTTGAAATTTTGTCACCATCCGCCCACGGGCCACGGGACCACTCGTACCACGTTTCGGATTTTTTCGACCACCGGCCGAGATTTTGCGAATTTTTTAATTTATTATTTGAAAAGTATTTTTTACGAGAAAACTACAAGTCCCAGCTCCTTGAAATTTGGTCACCATCCGCCCACGGGCCACGGGACCACTCGTACCACGTTTCGGATTTTTTCGACCACCGGCCGAGATTTTGCGAATTTTTTAATTTATTTTTTGAAAAGTATTTTTTACGGGAAAACTACAAGTCCCAGCTCCTTGAAATTTGGTCACTATCCGCCCACGGGCCACGGGACCACTCGTACCACGTTTCGGATTTTTTCGACCACCGGCCGAGAGTTTGCGAATTTTTTAATTTATTTTTTGAAATGTATTTTTTACGGGAAAACTACAAGTCCCAGCTCCTTGAAATTTGGTCACCATCCGCCCACGGGCCACGGGACCACTCGTACCACGTTTCGGATTTTTTCGACCACCGGCCGAGATTTTGCGAATTTTTTAATTTATTTTTTGATATGTATTTTTTACGAGAAAACTACAAGTCCCAGCTCCTTGAAATTTGGTCACCATCCGCCCACGGGCCACGGGACCACTCGTACCACGTTTCGGATTTTTTCGACCACCGGCCGAGATTTTGCGAATTTTTTAATTTATTATTTGAAATGTATTTTTTACGAGAAAACTACAAGTCCCAGCTCCTTGAAATTTGGTCACCATCCGCCCACGGGCCACGGGACCACTCGTACCACGTTTCGGATTTTTTCGACCACCGGCCGAGATTTTGCGAATTTTTTAATTTATTTTTTGAAATGTATTTAATACGGGAAAACTACAAGTCCCAGCTCCTTGAAATTTGGTCACCATCCGCCCACGGGCCACGGGACCACTCGTACCACGTTTCGGATTTTTTCGACCACCGGCCGAGAGTTTGCGAATTTTTTAATTTATTTTTTGAAATGTTTTTTTTACGGGAAAACTACAAGTCCCAGCTCCTTGAAATTTGGTCACCATCCGCCCACGGGCCACGGGACCACTCGTACCACGTTTCGGATTTTTTCGACCACCGGCCGAGAGTTTGCGAATTTTTTAATTTATTTTTTGAAATGTATTTTTTACGGGAAAACTACAAGTCCCAGCTCCTTGAAATTTGGTCACCATCCGCCCACGGGCCACGGGACCACTCGTACCACGTTTCGGATTTTTTCGACCACCGGCCGAGAGTTTGCGAATTTTTTAATTTATTTTTTGAAATGTATTTTTTACGAGAAAACTACAAGTCCCAGCTCCTTGAAATTTGGTCACCATCCGCCCACGGGCCACGGGACCACTCGTACCACGTTTCGGATTTTTTCGACCACCGGCCGAGATTTTGCGAATTTTTTAATTTATTATTTGAAATGTATTTTTTACGAGAAAACTACAAGTCCCAGCTCCTTGAAATTTGGTCACCATCCGCCCACGGGCCACGGGACCACTCGTACCACGTTTCGGATTTTTTCGACCACCGGCCGAGATTTTGCGAATTTTTTAATTTATTTTTTGAAATGTATTTTTTACGGGAAAACTACAAGTCCCAGCTCCTTGAAATTTGGTCACCATCCGCCCACGGGCCACGGGACCACTCGTACCACGTTTCGGATTTTTTCGACCACCGGCCGAGAGTTTGCGAATTTTTTAATTTATTTTTTGAAATGTATTTTTTACGGGAAAACTACAAGTCCCAGCTCCTTGAAATTTGGTCACCATCCGCCCACGGGCCACGGGACCACTCGTACCACGTTTCGGATTTTTTCGACCACCGGCCGAGAGTTTGCGAATTTTTTAATTTATTTTTTGAAATGTATTTTTTACGAGAAAACTACAAGTCCCAGCTCCTTGAAATTTGGTCACCATCCGCCCACGGGCCACGGGACCACTCGTACCACGTTTCGGATTTTTTCGACCACCGGCCGAGAGTTTGCGAATTTTTTAATTTATTTTTTGAAATGTATTTTTTACGGGAAAACTACAAGTCCCAGCTCCTTGAAATTTGGTCACCATCCGCCCACGGGACACGGGACCACTCGTACCACGTTTCGGATTTTTTCGACCACCGGCCGAGATTTTGCGAATTTTTTAATTTATTTTTTGAAATGTATTTTTTACGAGAAAACTACAAGTCCCAGCTCCTTGAAATTTGGTCACCATCCGCCCACGGGCCACGGGACCACTCGTACCACGTTTCGGATTTTTTCGACCACCGGCCGAGATTTTGCGAATTTTTTAATTTATTATTTGAAAAGTATTTTTTACGAGAAAACTACAAGTCCCAGCTCCTTGAAATTTTGTCACCATCCGCCCACGGGCCACGGGACCACTCGTACCACGTTTCAGATTTTTTCGACCACCGGCCGAGATTTTGCGAATTTTTTAATTTATTTTTTGAAAAGTATTTTTTACGGGAAAACTACAAGTCCCAGCTCCTTGAAATTTGGTCACTATCCGCCCACGGGCCACGGGACCACTCGTACCACGTTTCGGATTTTTTCGACCACCGGCCGAGAGTTTGCGAATTTTTTAATTTATTTTTTGAAATGTATTTTTTACGGGAAAACTACAAGTCCCAGCTCCTTGAAATTTTGTCACCATCCGCCCACGGGCCACGGGACCACTCGTACCACGTTTCGGATTTTTTCGACCACCGGCCGAGATTTTGCGAATTTTTTAATTTATTTTTTGAAATGTATTTTTTACGAGAAAACTACAAGTCCCAGCTCCTTGAAATTTGGTCACCATCCGCCCACGGGCCACGGGACCACTCGTACCACGTTTCGGATTTTTTCGACCACCGGCCGAGATTTTGCGAATTTTTTAATTTATTTTTTGAAATGTATTTTTTACGAGAAAACTACAAGTCCCAGCTCCTTGAAATTTGGTCACCATCCGCCCACGGGCCACGGGACCACTCGTACCACGTTTCGGATTTTTTCGACCACCGGCCGAGATTTTGCGAATTTTTTAATTTATTTTTTGAAATGTATTTAATACGAGAAAACTACAAGTCCCAGCTCCTTGAAATTTGGTCACCATCCGCCCACGGGCCACGGGACCACTCGTACCACGTTTCGGATTTTTTCGACCACCGGCCGAGAGTTTGCGAATTTTTTAATTTATTTTTTGAAATGTATTTTTTACGGGAAAACTACAAGTCCCAGCTCCTTGAAATTTGGTCACCATCCGCCCACGGGCCACGGGACCACTCGTACCACGTTTCGGATTTTTTCGACCACCGGCCGAGAGTTTGCGAATTTTTTAATTTATTTTTTGAAATGTATTTTTTACGGGAAAACTACAAGTCCCAGCTCCTTGAAATTTGGTCACCATCCGCCCACGGGCCACGGGACCACTCGTACCACGTTTCGGATTTTTTCGACCACCGGCCGAGAGTTTGCGAATTTTTTAATTTATTTTTTGAAATGTATTTTTTACGAGAAAACTACAAGTCCCAGCTCCTTGAAATTTGGTCACCATCCGCCCACGGGCCACGGGACCACTCGTACCACGTTTCGGATTTTTTCGACCACCGGCCGAGAGTTTGCGAATTTTTTAATTTATTTTTTGAAATGTATTTTTTACGGGAAAACTACAAGTCCCAGCTCCTTGAAATTTTGTCACCATCCGCCCACGGGCCACGGGACCACTCGTACCACGTTTCGGATTTTTTCGACCACCGGCCGAGATTTTGCGAATTTTTTAATTTATTATTTGAAATGTATTTTTTACGAGAAAACTACAAGTCCCAGCTCCTTGAAATTTGGTCACCATCCGCCCACGGGCCACGGGACCACTCGTACCACGTTTCGGATTTTTTCGACCACCGGCCGGGATTTTGCGAATTTTTTAATTTATTATTTGAAATGTATTTTTTACGAGAAAACTACAAGTCCCAGCTCCTTGAAATTTGGTCACCATCCGCCCACGGGCCACGGGACCACTCGTACCACGTTTCGGATTTTTTCGACCACCGGCCGAGAGTTTGCGAATTTTTTAATTTATTTTTTGAAATGTATTTTTTACGGGAAAACTACAAGTCCCAGCTCCTTGAAATTTGGTCACCATCCGCCCACGGGCCACGGGACCACTCGTACCACGTTTCGGATTTTTTCGACCACCGGCCGAGAGTTTGCGAATTTTTTAATTTATTTTTTGAAATGTATTTTTTACGGGAAAACTACAAGTCCCAGCTCCTTGAAATTTGGTCACCATCCGCCCACGGGCCACGGGACCACTCGTACCACGTTTCGGATTTTTTCGACCACCGGCCGAGATTTTGCGAATTTTTTAATTTATTTTTTGAAATGTATTTTTTACGGGAAAACTACAAGTCCCAGCTCCTTGAAATTTGGTCACCATCCGCCCACGGGCCACGGGACCACTCGTACCACGTTTCGGATTTTTTCGACCACCGGCCGAGATTTTGCGAATTTTTTAATTTATTATTTGAAAAGTATTTTTTACGAGAAAACTACAAGTCCCAGCTCCTTGAAATTTTGTCACCATCCGCCCACGGGCCACGGGACCACTCGTACCACGTTTCGGATTTTTTCGACCACCGGCCGAGATTTTGCGAATTTTTTAATTTATTTTTTGAAATGTATTTTTTACGAGAAAACTACAAGTCCCAGCTCCTTGAAATTTTGTCACCATCCGCCCACGGGCCACGGGACCACTCGTACCACGTTTCGGATTTTTTCGACCACCGGCCGAGAGTTTGCGAATTTTTTAATTTATTTTTTGAAATGTATTTTTTACGGGAAAACTACAAGTCCCAGCTCCTTGAAATTTGGTCACCATCCGCCCACGGGCCACGGGACCACTCGTACCACGTTTCGGATTTTTTCGACCACCGGCCGAGAGTTTGCGAATTTTTTAATTTATTTTTTGAAATGTATTTTTTACGGGAAAACTACAAGTCCCAGCTCCTTGAAATTTGGTCACCGTCCGCCCACGGGCCACGGGACCACTCGTACCACGTTTCGGATTTTTTCGACCACCGGCCGAGAGTTTGCGAATTTTTTAATTTATTTTTTGAAATGTATTTTTTACGGGAAAAATACAAGTCCCAGCTCCTTGAAATTTGGTCACCATCCGCCCACGGGCCACGGGACCACTCGTACCACGTTTCGGATTTTTTCGACCACCGGCCGAGAGTTTGCGAATTTTTTAATTTATTTTTTGAAATGTATTTTTTACGAGAAAACTACAAGTCCCAGATCCTTGAAATTTGGTCACCATCCGCCCACGGGCCACGGGACCACTCGTACCACGTTTCGGATTTTTTCGACCACCGGCCGAGATTTTGCGAATTTTTTAATTTATTTTTTGAAATGTATTTTTTACGGGAAAACTACAAGTCCCAGCTCCTTGAAATTTGGTCACCATCCGCCCACGGGCCACGGGACCACTCGTACCACGTTTCGGATTTTTTCGACCACCGGCCGAGAGTTTGCGAATTTTTTAATTTATTTTTTGAAATGTATTTTTTACAGGAAAACTACAAGTCCCAGCTCCTTGAAATTTGGTCACCATCCGCCCACGGGCCACGGGACCACTCGTACCACGTTTCGGATTTTTTCGACCACCGGCCGAGATTTTGCGAATTTTTTAATTTATTTTTTGAAATGTATTTTTTACGGGAAAACTACAAGTCCCAGCTCCTTGAAATTTGGTCACCATCCGCCCACGGGCCACGGGACCACTCGTACCACGTTTCGGATTTTTTCGACCACCGGCCGAGATTTTGCGAATTTTTTAATTTATTTTTTGAAAAGTATTTTTTACGGGAAAACTACAAGTCCCAGCTCCTTGAAATTTGGTCACCATCCGCCCACGGGCCACGGGACCACTCGTACCACGTTTCGGATTTTTTCGACCACCGGCCGAGATTTTGCGAATTTTTTAATTTATTTTTTGAAATGTATTTTTTACGAGAAAACTACAAGTCCCAGCTCCTTGAAATTTTGTCACCATCCGCCCACGGGCCACGGGACCACTCGTACCACGTTTCGGATTTTTTCGACCACCGGCCGAGAGTTTGCGAATTTTTTAATTTATTTTTTGAAATGTATTTTTTACGGGAAAACTACAAGTCCCAGCTCCTTGAAATTTGGTCACCATCCGCCCACGGGCCACGGGACCACTCGTACCACGTTTCGGATTTTTTCGACCACCGGCCGAGATTTTGCGAATTTTTTAATTTATTTTTTGAAATGTATTTTTTACGGGAAAACTACAAGTCCCAGCTCCTTGAAATTTGGTCACCATCCGCCCACGGGCCACGGGACCACTCGTACCACGTTTCGGATTTTTTCGACCACCGGCCGAGAGTTTGCGAATTTTTTAATTTATTTTTTGAAATGTATTTTTTACGGGAAAACTACAAGTCCCAGCTCCTTGAAATTTGGTCACCATCCGCCCACGGGACACGGGACCACTCGTACCACGTTTCGGATTTTTTCGACCACCGGCCGAGATTTTGCGAATTTTTTAATTTATTTTTTGAAATGTATTTTTTACGAGAAAACTACAAGTCCCAGCTCCTTGAAATTTGGTCACCATCCGCCCACGGGCCACGGGACCACTCGTACCACGTTTCGGATTTTTTCGACCACCGGCCGAGATTTTGCGAATTTTTTAATTTATTATTTGAAAAGTATTTTTTACGAGAAAACTACAAGTCCCAGCTCCTTGAAATTTTGTCACCATCCGCCCACGGGCCACGGGACCACTCGTACCACGTTTCGGATTTTTTCGACCACCGGCCGAGATTTTGCGAATTTTTTAATTTATTATTTGAAAAGTATTTTTTACGAGAAAACTACAAGTCCCAGCTCCTTGAAATTTGGTCACCATCCGCCCACGGGCCACGGGACCACTCGTACCACGTTTCGGATTTTTTCGACCACCGGCCGAGATTTTGCGAATTTTTTAATTTATTTTTTGAAAAGTATTTTTTACGGGAAAACTACAAGTCCCAGCTCCTTGAAATTTGGTCACTATCCGCCCACGGGCCACGGGACCACTCGTACCACGTTTCGGATTTTTTCGACCACCGGCCGAGAGTTTGCGAATTTTTTAATTTATTTTTTGAAATGTATTTTTTACGGGAAAACTACAAGTCCCAGCTCCTTGAAATTTGGTCACCATCCGCCCACGGGCCACGGGACCACTCGTACCACGTTTCGGATTTTTTCGACCACCGGCCGAGATTTTGCGAATTTTTTAATTTATTTTTTGAAATGTATTTTTTACGAGAAAACTACAAGTCCCAGCTCCTTGAAATTTGGTCACCATCCGCCCACGGGCCACGGGACCACTCGTACCACGTTTCGGATTTTTTCGACCACCGGCCGAGATTTTGCGAATTTTTTAATTTATTATTTGAAATGTATTTTTTACGAGAAAACTACAAGTCCCAGCTCCTTGAAATTTGGTCACCATCCGCCCACGGGCCACGGGACCACTCGTACCACGTTTCGGATTTTTTCGACCACCGGCCGAGATTTTGCGAATTTTTTAATTTATTTTTTGAAATGTATTTAATACGGGAAAACTACAAGTCCCAGCTCCTTGAAATTTGGTCACCATCCGCCCACGGGCCACGGGACCACTCGTACCACGTTTCGGATTTTTTCGACCACCGGCCGAGAGTTTGCGAATTTTTTAATTTATTTTTTGAAATGTATTTTTTACGGGAAAACTACAAGTCCCAGCTCCTTGAAATTTGGTCACCATCCGCCCACGGGCCACGGGACCACTCGTACCACGTTTCGGATTTTTTCGACCACCGGCCGAGAGTTTGCGAATTTTTTAATTTATTTTTTGAAATGTATTTTTTACGGGAAAACTACAAGTCCCAGCTCCTTGAAATTTGGTCACCATCCGCCCACGGGCCACGGGACCACTCGTACCACGTTTCGGATTTTTTCGACCACCGGCCGAGAGTTTGCGAATTTTTTAATTTATTTTTTGAAATGTATTTTTTACGAGAAAACTACAAGTCCCAGCTCCTTGAAATTTGGTCACCATCCGCCCACGGGCCACGGGACCACTCGTACCACGTTTCGGATTTTTTCGACCACCGGCCGAGATTTTGCGAATTTTTTAATTTATTATTTGAAATGTATTTTTTACGAGAAAACTACAAGTCCCAGCTCCTTGAAATTTGGTCACCATCCGCCCACGGGCCACGGGACCACTCGTACCACGTTTCGGATTTTTTCGACCACCGGCCGAGATTTTGCGAATTTTTTAATTTATTTTTTGAAATGTATTTTTTACGGGAAAACTACAAGTCCCAGCTCCTTGAAATTTGGTCACCATCCGCCCACGGGCCACGGGACCACTCGTACCACGTTTCGGATTTTTTCGACCACCGGCCGAGAGTTTGCGAATTTTTTAATTTATTTTTTGAAATGTATTTTTTACGGGAAAACTACAAGTCCCAGCTCCTTGAAATTTGGTCACCATCCGCCCACGGGCCACGGGACCACTCGTACCACGTTTCGGATTTTTTCGACCACCGGCCGAGAGTTTGCGAATTTTTTAATTTATTTTTTGAAATGTATTTTTTACGAGAAAACTACAAGTCCCAGCTCCTTGAAATTTGGTCACCATCCGCCCACGGGCCACGGGACCACTCGTACCACGTTTCGGATTTTTTCGACCACCGGCCGAGAGTTTGCGAATTTTTTAATTTATTTTTTGAAATGTATTTTTTACGGGAAAACTACAAGTCCCAGCTCCTTGAAATTTGGTCACCATCCGCCCACGGGACACGGGACCACTCGTACCACGTTTCGGATTTTTTCGACCACCGGCCGAGATTTTGCGAATTTTTTAATTTATTTTTTGAAATGTATTTTTTACGAGAAAACTACAAGTCCCAGCTCCTTGAAATTTGGTCACCATCCGCCCACGGGCCACGGGACCACTCGTACCACGTTTCGGATTTTTTCGACCACCGGCCGAGATTTTGCGAATTTTTTAATTTATTATTTGAAAAGTATTTTTTACGAGAAAACTACAAGTCCCAGCTCCTTGAAATTTTGTCACCATCCGCCCACGGGCCACGGGACCACTCGTACCACGTTTCGGATTTTTTCGACCACCGGCCGAGATTTTGCGAATTTTTTAATTTATTATTTGAAAAGTATTTTTTACGAGAAAACTACAAGTCCCAGCTCCTTGAAATTTTGTCACCATCCGCCCACGGGCCACGGGACCACTCGTACCACGTTTCGGATTTTTTCGACCACCGGCCGAGATTTTGCAAATTTTTTAATTTATTATTTGAAAAGTATTTTTTACGAGAAAACTACAAGTCCCAGCTCCTTGAAATTTGGTCACCATCCGCCCACGGGCCACGGGACCACTCGTACCACGTTTCGGATTTTTTCGACCACCGGCCGAGATTTTGCGAATTTTTTAATTTATTTTTTGAAATGTATTTTTTACGAGAAAACTACAAGTCCCAGCTCCTTGAAATTTGGTCACCATCCGCCCACGGGCCACGGGACCACTCGTACCACGTTTCGGATTTTTTCGACCACCGGCCGAGATTTTGCGAATTTTTTAATTTATTTTTTGAAAAGTATTTTTTACGGGAAAACTACAAGTCCCAGCTCCTTGAAATTTGGTCACTATCCGCCCACGGGCCACGGGACCACTCGTACCACGTTTCGGATTTTTTCGACCACCGGCCGAGAGTTTGCGAATTTTTTAATTTATTTTTTGAAATGTATTTTTTACGGGAAAACTACAAGTCCCAGCTCCTTGAAATTTTGTCACCATCCGCCCACGGGCCACGGGACCACTCGTACCACGTTTCGGATTTTTTCGACCACCGGCCGAGATTTTGCGAATTTTTTAATTTATTTTTTGAAATGTATTTTTTACGAGAAAACTACAAGTCCCAGATCCTTGAAATTTGGTCACCATCCGCCCACGGGCCACGGGACCACTCGTACCACGTTTCGGATTTTTTCGACCACCGGCCGAGATTTTGCGAATTTTTTAATTTATTATTTGAAATGTATTTTTTACGAGAAAACTACAAGTCCCAGATCCTTGAAATTTGGTCACCATCCGCCCACGGGCCACGGGACCACTCGTACCACGTTTCGGATTTTTTCGACCACCGGCCGAGATTTTGCGAATTTTTTAATTTATTTTTTGAAATGTATTTTTTACGGGAAAACTACAAGTCCCAGCTCCTTGAAATTTGGTCACCATCCGCCCACGGGCCACGGGACCACTCGTACCACGTTTCGGATTTTTTCGACCACCGGCCGAGAGTTTGCGAATTTTTTAATTTATTTTTTGAAATGTATTTTTTACAGGAAAACTACAAGTCCCAGCTCCTTGAAATTTGGTCACCATCCGCCCACGGGCCACGGGACCACTCGTACCACGTTTCGGATTTTTTCGACCACCGGCCGAGATTTTGCGAATTTTTTAATTTATTTTTTGAAATGTATTTTTTACGGGAAAACTACAAGTCCCAGCTCCTTGAAATTTGGTCACCATCCGCCCACGGGCCACGGGACCACTCGTACCACGTTTCGGATTTTTTCGACCACCGGCCGAGATTTTGCGAATTTTTTAATTTATTTTTTGAAAAGTATTTTTTACGGGAAAACTACAAGTCCCAGCTCCTTGAAATTTGGTCACCATCCGCCCACGGGCCACGGGACCACTCGTACCACGTTTCGGATTTTTTCGACCACCGGCCGAGATTTTGCGAATTTTTTAATTTATTTTTTGAAATGTATTTTTTACGAGAAAACTACAAGTCCCAGCTCCTTGAAATTTTGTCACCATCCGCCCACGGGCCACGGGACCACTCGTACCACGTTTCGGATTTTTTCGACCACCGGCCGAGAGTTTGCGAATTTTTTAATTTATTTTTTGAAATGTATTTTTTACGGGAAAACTACAAGTCCCAGCTCCTTGAAATTTGGTCACCATCCGCCCACGGGCCACGGGACCACTCGTACCACGTTTCGGATTTTTTCGACCACCGGCCGAGATTTTGCGAATTTTTTAATTTATTTTTTGAAATGTATTTTTTACGGGAAAACTACAAGTCCCAGCTCCTTGAAATTTGGTCACCATCCGCCCACGGGCCACGGGACCACTCGTACCACGTTTCGGATTTTTTCGACCACCGGCCGAGAGTTTGCGAATTTTTTAATTTATTTTTTGAAATGTATTTTTTACGGGAAAACTACAAGTCCCAGCTCCTTGAAATTTGGTCACCATCCGCCCACGGGACACGGGACCACTCGTACCACGTTTCGGATTTTTTCGACCACCGGCCGAGATTTTGCGAATTTTTTAATTTATTTTTTGAAATGTATTTTTTACGAGAAAACTACAAGTCCCAGCTCCTTGAAATTTGGTCACCATCCGCCCACGGGCCACGGGACCACTCGTACCACGTTTCGGATTTTTTCGACCACCGGCCGAGATTTTGCGAATTTTTTAATTTATTATTTGAAAAGTATTTTTTACGAGAAAACTACAAGTCCCAGCTCCTTGAAATTTTGTCACCATCCGCCCACGGGCCACGGGACCACTCGTACCACGTTTCGGATTTTTTCGACCACCGGCCGAGATTTTGCGAATTTTTTAATTTATTATTTGAAAAGTATTTTTTACGAGAAAACTACAAGTCCCAGCTCCTTGAAATTTGGTCACCATCCGCCCACGGGCCACGGGACCACTCGTACCACGTTTCGGATTTTTTCGACCACCGGCCGAGATTTTGCGAATTTTTTAATTTATTTTTTGAAAAGTATTTTTTACGGGAAAACTACAAGTCCCAGCTCCTTGAAATTTGGTCACTATCCGCCCACGGGCCACGGGACCACTCGTACCACGTTTCGGATTTTTTCGACCACCGGCCGAGAGTTTGCGAATTTTTTAATTTATTTTTTGAAATGTATTTTTTACGGGAAAACTACAAGTCCCAGCTCCTTGAAATTTGGTCACCATCCGCCCACGGGCCACGGGACCACTCGTACCACGTTTCGGATTTTTTCGACCACCGGCCGAGATTTTGCGAATTTTTTAATTTATTTTTTGAAATGTATTTTTTACGAGAAAACTACAAGTCCCAGCTCCTTGAAATTTGGTCACCATCCGCCCACGGGCCACGGGACCACTCGTACCACGTTTCGGATTTTTTCGACCACCGGCCGAGATTTTGCGAATTTTTTAATTTATTATTTGAAATGTATTTTTTACGAGAAAACTACAAGTCCCAGCTCCTTGAAATTTGGTCACCATCCGCCCACGGGCCACGGGACCACTCGTACCACGTTTCGGATTTTTTCGACCACCGGCCGAGATTTTGCGAATTTTTTAATTTATTTTTTGAAATGTATTTAATACGGGAAAACTACAAGTCCCAGCTCCTTGAAATTTGGTCACCATCCGCCCACGGGCCACGGGACCACTCGTACCACGTTTCGGATTTTTTCGACCACCGGCCGAGAGTTTGCGAATTTTTTAATTTATTTTTTGAAATGTATTTTTTACGGGAAAACTACAAGTCCCAGCTCCTTGAAATTTGGTCACCATCCGCCCACGGGCCACGGGACCACTCGTACCATGTTTCGGATTTTTTCGACCACCGGCCGAGAGTTTGCGAATTTTTTAATTTATTTTTTGAAATGTATTTTTTACGGGAAAACTACAAGTCCCAGCTCCTTGAAATTTGGTCACCATCCGCCCACGGGCCACGGGACCACTCGTACCACGTTTCGGATTTTTTCGACCACCGGCCGAGAGTTTGCGAATTTTTTAATTTATTTTTTGAAATGTATTTTTTACGAGAAAACTACAAGTCCCAGCTCCTTGAAATTTGGTCACCATCCGCCCACGGGCCACGGGACCACTCGTACCACGTTTCGGATTTTTTCGACCACCGGCCGAGATTTTGCGAATTTTTTAATTTATTATTTGAAATGTATTTTTTACGAGAAAACTACAAGTCCCAGCTCCTTGAAATTTGGTCACCATCCGCCCACGGGCCACGGGACCACTCGTACCACGTTTCGGATTTTTTCGACCACCGGCCGAGATTTTGCGAATTTTTTAATTTATTTTTTGAAATGTATTTTTTACGGGAAAACTACAAGTCCCAGCTCCTTGAAATTTGGTCACCATCCGCCCACGGGCCACGGGACCACTCGTACCACGTTTCGGATTTTTTCGACCACCGGCCGAGAGTTTGCGAATTTTTTAATTTATTTTTTGAAATGTATTTTTTACGGGAAAACTACAAGTCCCAGCTCCTTGAAATTTGGTCACCATCCGCCCACGGGCCACGGGACCACTCGTACCACGTTTCGGATTTTTTCGACCACCGGCCGAGAGTTTGCGAATTTTTTAATTTATTTTTTGAAATGTATTTTTTACGAGAAAACTACAAGTCCCAGCTCCTTGAAATTTGGTCACCATCCGCCCACGGGCCACGGGACCACTCGTACCACGTTTCGGATTTTTTCGACCACCGGCCGAGAGTTTGCGAATTTTTTAATTTATTTTTTGAAATGTATTTTTTACGGGAAAACTACAAGTCCCAGCTCCTTGAAATTTGGTCACCATCCGCCCACGGGACACGGGACCACTCGTACCACGTTTCGGATTTTTTCGACCACCGGCCGAGATTTTGCGAATTTTTTAATTTATTTTTTGAAATGTATTTTTTACGAGAAAACTACAAGTCCCAGCTCCTTGAAATTTGGTCACCATCCGCCCACGGGCCACGGGACCACTCGTACCACGTTTCGGATTTTTTCGACCACCGGCCGAGATTTTGCGAATTTTTTAATTTATTATTTGAAAAGTATTTTTTACGAGAAAACTACAAGTCCCAGCTCCTTGAAATTTTGTCACCATCCGCCCACGGGCCACGGGACCACTCGTACCACGTTTCGGATTTTTTCGACCACCGGCCGAGATTTTGCGAATTTTTTAATTTATTTTTTGAAAAGTATTTTTTACGGGAAAACTACAAGTCCCAGCTCCTTGAAATTTGGTCACTATCCGCCCACGGGCCACGGGACCACTCGTACCACGTTTCGGATTTTTTCGACCACCGGCCGAGAGTTTGCGAATTTTTTAATTTATTTTTTGAAATGTATTTTTTACGGGAAAACTACAAGTCCCAGCTCCTTGAAATTTTGTCACCATCCGCCCACGGGCCACGGGACCACTCGTACCACGTTTCGGATTTTTTCGACCACCGGCCGAGATTTTGCGAATTTTTTTAATTTATTTTTTGAAATGTATTTTTTACGAGAAAACTACAAGTCCCAGCTCCTTGAAATTTGGTCACCATCCGCCCACGGGCCACGGGACCACTCGTACCACGTTTCGGATTTTTTCGACCACCGGCCGAGATTTTGCGAATTTTTTAATTTATTTTTTGAAATGTATTTTTTACGAGAAAACTACAAGTCCCAGCTCCTTGAAATTTGGTCACCATCCGCCCACGGGCCACGGGACCACTCGTACCACGTTTCGGATTTTTTCGACCACCGGCCGAGATTTTGCGAATTTTTTAATTTATTTTTTGAAATGTATTTAATACGAGAAAACTACAAGTCCCAGCTCCTTGAAATTTGGTCACCATCCGCCCACGGGCCACGGGACCACTCGTACCACGTTTCGGATTTTTTCGACCACCGGCCGAGATTTTGCGAATTTTTTAATTTATTTTTTGAAATGTATTTTTTACGGGAAAACTACAAGTCCCAGCTCCTTGAAATTTGGTCACCATCCGCCCACGGGCCACGGGACCACTCGTACCACGTTTCGGATTTTTTCGACCACCGGCCGAGAGTTTGCGAATTTTTTAATTTATTTTTTGAAATGTATTTTTTACGGGAAAACTACAAGTCCCAGCTCCTTGAAATTTGGTCACCATCCGCCCACGGGCCACGGGACCACTCGTACCACGTTTCGGATTTTTTCGACCACCGGCCGAGAGTTTGCGAATTTTTTAATTTATTTTTTGAAATGTATTTTTTACGAGAAAACTACAAGTCCCAGCTCCTTGAAATTTGGTCACCATCCGCCCACGGGCCACGGGACCACTCGTACCACGTTTCGGATTTTTTCGACCACCGGCCGAGAGTTTGCGAATTTTTTAATTTATTTTTTGAAATGTATTTTTTACGGGAAAACTACAAGTCCCAGCTCCTTGAAATTTTGTCACCATCCGCCCACGGGCCACGGGACCACTCGTACCACGTTTCGGATTTTTTCGACCACCGGCCGAGATTTTGCGAATTTTTTAATTTATTATTTGAAATGTATTTTTTACGAGAAAACTACAAGTTCCAGCTCCTTGAAATTTGGTCACCATCCGCCCACGGGCCACGGGACCACTCGTACCACGTTTCGGATTTTTTCGACCACCGGCCGGGATTTTGCGAATTTTTTAATTTATTATTTGAAATGTATTTTTTACGAGAAAACTACAAGTCCCAGCTCCTTGAAATTTGGTCACCATCCGCCCACGGGCCACGGGACCACTCGTACCACGTTTCGGATTTTTTCGACCACCGGCCGAGAGTTTGCGAATTTTTTAATTTATTTTTTGAAATGTATTTTTTACGGGAAAACTACAAGTCCCAGCTCCTTGAAATTTGGTCACCATCCGCCCACGGGCCACGGGACCACTCGTACCACGTTTCGGATTTTTTCGACCACCGGCCGAGAGTTTGCGAATTTTTTAATTTATTTTTTGAAATGTATTTTTTACGGGAAAACTACAAGTCCCAGCTCCTTGAAATTTGGTCACCATCCGCCCACGGGCCACGGGACCACTCGTACCACGTTTCGGATTTTTTCGACCACCGGCCGAGATTTTGCGAATTTTTTAATTTATTTTTTGAAATGTATTTTTTACGGGAAAACTACAAGTCCCAGCTCCTTGAAATTTGGTCACCATCCGCCCACGGGCCACGGGACCACTCGTACCACGTTTCGGATTTTTTCGACCACCGGCCGAGATTTTGCGAATTTTTTAATTTATTATTTGAAAAGTATTTTTTACGAGAAAACTACAAGTCCCAGCTCCTTGAAATTTTGTCACCATCCGCCCACGGGCCACGGGACCACTCGTACCACGTTTCGGATTTTTTCGACCACCGGCCGAGATTTTGCGAATTTTTTAATTTATTTTTTGAAATGTATTTTTTACGAGAAAACTACAAGTCCCAGCTCCTTGAAATTTTGTCACCATCCGCCCACGGGCCACGGGACCACTCGTACCACGTTTCGGATTTTTTCGACCACCGGCCGAGAGTTTGCGAATTTTTTAATTTATTTTTTGAAATGTATTTTTTACGGGAAAACTACAAGTCCCAGCTCCTTGAAATTTGGTCACCATCCGCCCACGGGCCACGGGACCACTCGTACCACGTTTCGGATTTTTTCGACCACCGGCCGAGAGTTTGCGAATTTTTTAATTTATTTTTTGAAATGTATTTTTTACGGGAAAACTACAAGTCCCAGCTCCTTGAAATTTGGTCACCGTCCGCCCACGGGCCACGGGACCACTCGTACCACGTTTCGGATTTTTTCGACCACCGGCCGAGAGTTTGCGAATTTTTTAATTTATTTTTTGAAATGTATTTTTTACGGGAAAACTACAAGTCCCAGCTCCTTGAAATTTGGTCACCATCCGCCCACGGGCCACGGGACCACTCGTACCACGTTTCGGATTTTTTCGACCACCGGCCGAGAGTTTGCGAATTTTTTAATTTATTTTTTGAAATGTATTTTTTACGGGAAAACTACAAGTCCCAGCTCCTTGAAATTTGGTCACCATCCGCCCACGGGCCACGGGACCACTCGTACCACGTTTCGGATTTTTTCGACCACCGGCCGAGATTTTGCGAATTTTTTAATTTATTTTTTGAAATGTATTTTTTACGGGAAAACTACAAGTCCCAGGTCCTTGAAATTTGGTCACCATCCGCCCACGGGCCACGGGACCACTCGTACCACGTTTCGGATTTTTTCGACCACCGGCCGAGAGTTTGCGAATTTTTTAATTTATTTTTTGAAATGTATTTTTTACGAGAAAACTACAAGTCCCAGCTCCTTGAAATTTGGTCACCATCCGCCCACGGGCCACGGGACCACTCGTACCACGTTTCGGATTTTTTCGACCACCGGCCGAGATTTTGCGAATTTTTTAATTTATTTTTTGAAATGTATTTTTTACGAGAAAACTACAAGTCCCAGCTCCTTGAAATTTGGTCACCATCCGCCCACGGGCCACGGGACCACTCGTACCACGTTTCGGATTTTTTCGACCACCGGCCGAGATTTTGCGAATTTTTTAATTTATTTTTTGAAAAGTATTTTTTACGAGAAAACTACAAGTCCCAGCTCCTTGAAATTTGGTCACCATCCGCCCACGGGCCACGGGACCACTCGTACCACGTTTCGGATTTTTTCGACCACCGGCCGAGATTTTGCGAATTTTTTAATTTATTTTTTGAAATGTATTTTTTACGGGAAAACTACAAGTCCCAGCTCCTTGAAATTTGGTCACCATCCGCCCACGGGCCCGGGACCACTCGTACCACGTTTCGGATTTTTTCGACCACCGGCCGAGATTTTGCGAATTTTTTAATTTATTATTTGAAAAGTATTTTTTACGAGAAAACTACAAGTCCCAGCTCCTTGAAATTTGGTCACCATCCGCCCACGGGCCACGGGACCACTCGTACCACGTTTCGGATTTTTTCGACCACCGGCCGAGATTTTGCGAATTTTTTAATTTATTATTTGAAAAGTATTTTTTACGAGAAAACTACAAGTCCCAGCTCCTTGAAATTTTGTCACCATCCGCCCACGGGCCACGGGACCACTCGTACCACGTTTCGGATTTTTTCGACCACCGGCCGAGATTTTGCGAATTTTTTAATTTATTATTTGAAAAGTATTTTTTACGAGAAAACTACAAGTCCCAGCTCCTTGAAATTTTGTCACCATCCGCCCACGGGCCACGGGACCACTCGTACCACGTTTCGGATTTTTTCGACCACCGGCCGAGATTTTGCGAATTTTTTAATTTATTTTTTGAAATGTATTTTTTACGGGAAAACTACAAGTCCCAGCTCCTTGAAATTTGGTCACCATCCGCCCACGGGCCACGGGACCACTCGTACCACGTTTCGGATTTTTTCGACCACCGGCCGAGATTTTGCGAATTGTTTAATTTATTTTTTGAAATGTATTTTTTACGAGAAAACTACAAGTCCCAGCTCCTTGAAATTTGGTCACCATCCGCCCACGGGCCACGGGACCACTCGTACCACGTTTCGGATTTTTTCGACCACCGGCCGAGATTTTGCGAATTTTTTAATTTATTTTTTGAAAAGTATTTTTTACGAGAAAACTACAAGTCCCAGCTCCTTGAAATTTGGTCACCATCCGCCCACGGGCCACGGGACCACTCGTACCACGTTTCGGATTTTTTCGACCACCGGCCGAGATTTTGCGAATTTTTTAATTTATTTTTTGAAATGTATTTTTTACGAGAAAACTACAAGTCCCAGCTCCTTGAAATTTGGTCACCATCCGCCCACGGGCCACGGGACCACTCGTACCACGTTTCGGATTTTTTCGACCACCGGCCGAGATTTTGCGAATTTTTTAATTTATTTTTTGAAATGTATTTTTTACGGGAAAACTACAAGTCCCAGCTCCTTGAAATTTTGTCACCATCCGCCCACGGGCCACGGGACCACTCGTACCACGTTTCGGATTTTTTCGACCACCGGCCGAGAGTTTGCGAATTTTTTAATTTATTTTTTGAAATGTATTTTTTACGAGAAAACTACAAGTCCCAGCTCCTTGAAATTTGGTCACCATCCGCCCACGGGCCACGGGACCACTCGTACCACGTTTCGGATTTTTTCGACCACCGGCCGAGATTTTGCGAATTTTTTAATTTATTTTTTGAAAAGTATTTTTTACGAGAAAACTACAAGTCCCAGCTCCTTGAAATTTGGTCACCATCCGCCCACGGGCCACGGGACCACTCGTACCACGTTTCGGATTTTTTCGACCACCGGCCGAGATTTTGCGAATTTTTTAATTTATTATTTGAAAAGTATTTTTTACGAGAAAACTACAAGTCCCAGCTCCTTGAAATTTGGTCACCATCCGCCCACGGGCCACGGGACCACTCGTACCACGTTTCGGATTTTTTCGACCACCGGCCGAGATTTTGCGAATTTTTTAATTTATTTTTTGAAATGTATTTTTTACGGGAAAACTACAAGTCCCAGCTCCTTGAAATTTGGTCACCATCCGCCCACGGGCCACGGGACCACTCGTACCACGTTTCGGATTTTTTCGACCACCGGCCGAGATTTTGCGAATTTTTTAATTTATTTTTTGAAATGTATTTTTTACGGGAAAACTACAAGTCCCAGCTCCTTGAAATTTGGTCACCATCCGCCCACGGGCCACGGGACCACTCGTACCACGTTTCGGATTTTTTCGACCACCGGCCGAGATTTTGCGAATTTTTTAATTTATTTTTTGAAATGTATTTTTTACGAGAAAACTACAAGTCCCAGCTCCTTGAAATTTGGTCACCATCCGCCCACGGGCCACGGGACCACTCGTACCACGTTTCGGATTTTTTCGACCACCGGCCGAGATTTTGCGAATTTTTTAATTTATTTTTTGAAAAGTATTTTTTACGAGAAAACTACAAGTCCCAGCTCCTTGAAATTTGGTCACCATCCGCCCACGGGCCACGGGACCACTCGTACCACGTTTCGGATTTTTTCGACCACCGGCCGAGATTTTGCGAATTTTTTAATTTATTATTTGAAAAGTATTTTTTACGAGAAAACTACAAGTCCCAGCTCCTTGAAATTTGGTCACCATCCGCCCACGGGCCACGGGACCACTCGTACCACGTTTCGGATTTTTTCGACCACCGGCCGAGATTTTGCGAATTTTTTAATTTATTATTTGAAAAGTATTTTTTACGAGAAAACTACAAGTCCCAGCTCCTTGAAATTTGGTCACCATCCGCCCACGGGCCACGGGACCACTCGTACCACGTTTCGGATTTTTTCGACCACCGGCCGAGATTTTGCGAATTTTTTAATTTATTTTTTGAAATGTATTTTTTACGAGAAAACTACAAGTCCCAGCTCCTTGAAATTTGGTCACCATCCGCCCACGGGCCACGGGACCACTCGTACCACGTTTCGGATTTTTTCGACCACCGGCCGAGATTTTGCGAATTTTTTAATTTATTTTTTGAAATGTATTTTCTACGAGAAAACTACAAGTCCCAGCTCCTTGAAATTTGGTCACCATCCGCCCACGGGCCACGGGACCACTCGTACCACGTTTCGGATTTTTTCGACCACCGGCCGAGAGTTTGCGAATTTTTTAATTTATTTTTTGAAATGTATTTTCTACGGGAAAACTACAAGTCCCAGCTCCTTGAAATTTGGTCACCATCCGCCCACGGGCCACGGGACCACTCGTACCACGTTTCGGATTTTTTCGACCACCGGCCGAGAGTTTGCGAATTTTTTAATTTATTTTTTGAAATGTATTTTTTACGAGAAAACTACAAGTCCCAGCTCCTTGAAATTTGGTCACCATCCGCCCACGGGCCACGGGACCACTCGTACCACGTTTCGGATTTTTTCGACCACCGGCCGAGAGTTTGCGAATTTTTTAATTTATTTTTTGAAATGTATTTTTTACGAGAAAACTACAAGTCCCAGCTCCTTGAAATTTGGTCACCATCCGCCCACGGGCCACGGGACCACTCGTACCACGTTTCGGATTTTTTCGACCACCGGCCGAGATTTTGCGAATTTTTTAATTTATTTTTTGAAATGTATTTTTTACGAGAAAACTACAAGTCCCAGCTCCTTGAAATTTGGTCACCATCCGCCCACGGGCCACGGGACCACTCGTACCACGTTTCGGATTTTTTCGACCACCGGCCGAGAGTTTGCGAATTTTTTAATTTATTTTTTGAAAAGTATTTTTTACGGGAAAACTACAAGTCCCAGCTCCTTGAAATTTGGTCACCATCCGCCCACGGGCCACGGGACCACTCGTACCACGTTTCGGATTTTTTCGACCACCGGCCGAGATTTTGCGAATTTTTTAATTTATTTTTTGAAATGTATTTTTTACGGGAAAACTACAAGTCCCAGCTCCTTGAAATTTGGTCACCATCCGCCCACGGGCCACGGGACCACTCGTACCACGTTTCGGATTTTTTCGACCACCGGCCGAGAGTTTGCGAATTTTTTAATTTATTTTTTGAAATGTATTTTTTACGGGAAAACTACAAGTCCCAGCTCCTTGAAATTTGGTCACCATCCGCCCACGGGCCACGGGACCACTCGTACCACGTTTCGGATTTTTTCGACCACCGGCCGAGAGTTTGCGAATTTTTTAATTTATTTTTTGAAATGTATTTTTTACGGGAAAACTACAAGTCCCAGCTCCTTGAAATTTGGTCACCATCCGCCCACGGGCCACGGGACCACTCGTACCACGTTTCGGATTTTTTCGACCACCGGCCGAGATTTTGCGAATTTTTTAATTTATTTTTTGAAATGTATTTTCTACGAGAAAACTACAAGTCCCAGCTCCTTGAAATTTGGTCACCATCCGCCCACGGGCCACGGGACCACTCGTACCACGTTTCGGATTTTTTCGACCACCGGCCGAGATTTTGCGAATTTTTTAATTTATTTTTTGAAATGTATTTTTTACGAGAAAACTACAAGTCCCAGCTCCTTGAAATTTGGTCACCATCCGCCCACGGGCCACGGGACCACTCGTACCACGTTTCGGATTTTTTCGACCACCGGCCGAGAGTTTGCGAATTTTTTAATTTATTTTTTGAAATGTATTTTCTACGGGAAAACTACAAGTCCCAGCTCCTTGAAATTTGGTCACCATCCGCCCACGGGCCACGGGACCACTCGTACCACGTTTCGGATTTTTTCGACCACCGGCCGAGAGTTTGCGAATTTTTTAATTTATTTTTTGAAATGTATTTTTTACGAGAAAACTGCAAGTCCCAGCTCCTTGAAATTTGGTCACCATCCGCCCACGGGCCACGGGACCACTCGTACCACGTTTCGGATTTTTTCGACCACCGGCCGAGAGTTTGCGAATTTTTTAATTTATTTTTTGAAATGTATTTTTTACGAGAAAACTACAAGTCCCAGCTCCTTGAAATTTGGTCACCATCCGCCCACGGGCCACGGGACCACTCGTACCACGTTTCGGATTTTTTCGACCACCGGCCGAGATTTTGCGAATTTTTTAATTTATTTTTTGAAATGTATTTTTTACGAGAAAACTACAAGTCCCAGCTCCTTGAAATTTGGTCACCGTCCGCCCACGGGCCACGGGACCACTCGTACCACGTTTCGGATTTTTTCGACCACCGGCCGAGATTTTGCGAATTTTTTAATTTATTATTTGAAAAGTATTTTTTACGGGAAAACTACAAGTCCCAGCTCCTTGAAATTTGGTCACCATCCGCCCACGGGCCACGGGACCACTCGTACCACGTTTCGGATTTTTTCGACCACCGGCCGAGATTTTGCGAATTTTTTAATTTATTTTTTGAAATGTATTTTCTACGAGAAAACTACAAGTCCCAGCTCCTTGAAATTTGGTCACCATCCGCCCACGGGCCACGGGACCACTCGTACCACGTTTCGGATTTTTTCGACCACCGGCCGAGAGTTTGCGAATTTTTTAATTTATTTTTTGAAATGTATTTTCTACGGGAAAACTACAAGTCCCAGCTCCTTGAAATTTGGTCACCATCCGCCCACGGGCCACGGGACCACTCGTACCACGTTTCGGATTTTTTCGACCACCGGCCGAGAGTTTGCGAATTTTTTAATTTATTTTTTGAAATGTATTTTTTACGAGAAAACTGCAAGTCCCAGCTCCTTGAAATTTGGTCACCATCCGCCCACGGGCCACGGGACCACTCGTACCACGTTTCGGATTTTTTCGACCACCGGCCGAGAGTTTGCGAATTTTTTAATTTATTTTTTGAAAAGTATTTTTTACGAGAAAACTACAAGTCCCAGCTCCTTGAAATTTGGTCACCATCCGCCCACGGGCCACGGGACCACTCGTACCACGTTTCGGATTTTTTCGACCACCGGCCGAGATTTTGCGAATTTTTTAATTTATTTTTTGAAAAGTATTTTTTACGAGAAAACTACAAGTCCCAGCTCCTTGAAATTTGGTCACCATCCGCCCACGGGCCACGGGACCACTCGTACCACGTTTCGGATTTTTTCGACCACCGGCCGAGATTTTGCGAATTTTTTAATTTATTTTTTGAAAAGTATTTTTTACGAGAAAACTACAAGTCCCAGCTCCTTGAAATTTGGTCACCATCCGCCCACGGGCCACGGGACCACTCGTACCACGTTTCGGATTTTTTCGACCACCGGCCGAGATTTTGCGAATTTTTTAATTTATTTTTTGAAATGTATTTTTTACGAGAAAACTACAAGTCCCAGCTCCTTGAAATTTGGTCACCATCCGCCCACGGGCCACGGGACCACTCGTACCACGTTTCGGATTTTTTCGACCACCGGCCGAGATTTTGCGAATTTTTTAATTTATTATTTGAAAAGTATTTTTTACGAGAAAACTACAAGTCCCAGCTCCTTGAAATTTGGTCACCATCCGCCCACGGGCCACGGGACCACTCGTACCACGTTTCGGATTTTTTCGACCACCGGCCGAGATTTTGCGAATTTTTTAATTTATTTTTTGAAATGTATTTTTTACGAGAAAACTACAAGTCCCAGCTCCTTGAAATTTGGTCACCATCCGCCCACGGGCCACGGGACCACTCGTACCACGTTTCGGATTTTTTCGACCACCGGCCGAGATTTTGCGAATTTTTTAATTTATTTTTTGAAAAGTATTTTTTACGAGAAAACTACAAGTCCCAGCTCCTTGAAATTTGGTCACCATCCGCCCACGGGCCACGGGACCACTCGTACCACGTTTCGGATTTTTTCGACCACCGGCCGAGAGTTTGCGAATTTTTTAATTTATTTTTTGAAATGTATTTTTTACGGGAAAACTACAAGTCCCAGCTCCTTGAAATTTGGTCACCATCCGCCCACGGGCCACGGGACCACTCGTACCAAGTTTCGGATTTTTTCGACCACCGGCCGAGATTTTGCGAATTTTTTAATTTATTTTTTGAAAAGTATTTTTTACGAGAAAACTACAAGTCCCAGCTCCTTGAAATTTGGTCACCATCCGCCCACGGGCCACGGGACCACTCGTACCACGTTTCGGATTTTTTCGACCACCGGCCGAGATTTTGCGAATTTTTTAATTTATTTTTTGAAATGTATTTTTTACGAGAAAACTACAAGTCCCAGCTCCTTGAAATTTGGTCACCATCCGCCCACGGGCCACGGGACCACTCGTACCACGTTTCGGATTTTTTCG
The DNA here is from genome assembly GCF_035594765.1 of Anolis carolinensis. Classification (NCBI taxonomy): domain Eukaryota; kingdom Metazoa; phylum Chordata; class Lepidosauria; order Squamata; family Anolidae; genus Anolis; species Anolis carolinensis. The sequence continues at coordinate 50,395 of NW_026943871.1, forward strand.
ACCACCGGCCGAGATTTTGCGAATTTTTTAATTTATTTTTTGAAATGTATTTTTTACGAGAAAACTACAAGTCCCAGCTCCTTGAAATTTGGTCACCATCCGCCCACGGGCCACGGGACCACTCGTACCACGTTTCGGATTTTTTCGACCACCGGCCGAGATTTTGCGAATTTTTTAATTTATTTTTTGAAAAGTATTTTTTACGAGAAAACTACAAGTCCCAGCTCCTTGAAATTTGGTCACCATCCGCCCACGGGCCACGGGACCACTCGTACCACGTTTCGGATTTTTTCGACCACCGGCCGAGAGTTTGCGAATTTTTTAATTTATTTTTTGAAATGTATTTTTTACGGGAAAACTACAAGTCCCAGCTCCTTGAAATTTGGTCACCATCCGCCCACGGGCCACGGGACCACTCGTACCACGTTTCGGATTTTTTCGACCACCGGCCGAGAGTTTGCGAATTTTTTAATTTATTTTTTGAAATGTATTTTTTACGGGAAAACTACAAGTCCCAGCTCCTTGAAATTTGGTCACCATCCGCCCACGGGCCACGGGACCACTCGTACCACGTTTCGGATTTTTTCGACCACCGGCCGAGAGTTTGCGAATTTTTTAATTTATTTTTTGAAATGTATTTTTTACGGGAAAACTACAAGTCCCAGCTCCTTGAAATTTGGTCACCATCCGCCCACGGGCCACGGGACCACTCGTACCACGTTTCGGATTTTTTCGACCACCGGCCGAGATTTTGCGAATTTTTTAATTTATTTTTTGAAATGTATTTTCTACGAGAAAACTACAAGTCCCAGCTCCTTGAAATTTGGTCACCATCCGCCCACGGGCCACGGGACCACTCGTACCACGTTTCGGATTTTTTCGACCACCGGCCGAGAGTTTGCGAATTTTTTAATTTATTTTTTGAAATGTATTTTCTACGGGAAAACTACAAGTCCCAGCTCCTTGAAATTTGGTCACCATCCGCCCACGGGCCACGGGACCACTCGTACCACGTTTCGGATTTTTTCGACCACCGGCCGAGATTTTGCGAATTTTTTAATTTATTTTTTGAAATGTATTTTTTACGAGAAAACTACAAGTCCCAGCTCCTTGAAATTTGGTCACCATCCGCCCACGGGCCACGGGACCACTCGTACCACGTTTCGGATTTTTTCGACCACCGGCCGAGATTTTGCGAATTTTTTAATTTATTTTTTGAAATGTATTTTTTACGAGAAAACTACAAGTCCCAGCTCCTTGAAATTTGGTCACCATCCGCCCACGGGCCACGGGACCACTCGTACCACGTTTCGGATTTTTTCGACCACCGGCCGAGATTTTGCGAATTTTTTAATTTATTTTTTGAAAAGTATTTTTTACGAGAAAACTACAAGTCCCAGGTCCTTGAAATTTGGTCACCATCCGCCCACGGGCCACGGGACCACTCGTACCACGTTTCGGATTTTTTCGACCTCCGGCCAAGAGTTTGCGAATTTTTTAATTTATTTTTTGAAATGTATTTTTTACGGGAAAACTACAAGTCCCAGCTCCTTGAAATTTGGTCACCATCCGCCCACGGGCCACGGGACCACCCGTACCACGTTTCGGATTTTTTCGACCACCGGCCGAGAGTTTGCGAATTTTTTAATTTATTTTTTGAAATGTATTTTTTACGGGAAAACTACAAGTCCCAGCTCCTTGAAATTTGGTCACCATCCGCCCACGGGCCACGGGACCACTCGTACCACGTTTCGGATTTTTTCGACCACCGGCCGAGATTTTGCGAATTTTTTAATTTATTTTTTGAAATGTATTTTCTACGAGAAAACTACAAGTCCCAGCTCCTTGAAATTTGGTCACCATCCGCCCACGGGCCACGGGACCACTCGTACCACGTTTCGGATTTTTTCGACCACCGGCCGAGATTTTGCGAATTTTTTAATTTATTTTTTGAAATGTATTTTTTACGGGAAAACTACAAGTCCCAGCTCCTTGAAATTTGGTCACCATCCGCCCACGGGCCACGGGACCACTCGTACCACGTTTCGGATTTTTTCGACCACCGGCCGAGATTTTGCGAATTTTTTAATTTATTTTTTGAAATGTATTTTTTACGGGAAAACTACAAGTCCCAGCTCCTTGAAATTTGGTCACCATCCGCCCACGGGCCACGGGACCACTCGTACCACGTTTCGGATTTTTTCGACCACCGGCCGAGAGTTTGCGAATTTTTTAATTTATTTTTTGAAAAGTATTTTTTACGGGAAAACTACAAGTCCCAGCTCCTTGAAATTTGGTCACCATCCGCCCACGGGCCACGGGACCACTCGTACCACGTTTCGGATTTTTTCGACCACCGGCCGAGAGTTTGCGAATTTTTTAATTTATTTTTTGAAATGTATTTTTTACGAGAAAACTACAAGTCCCAGCTCCTTGAAATTTGGTCACCATCCGCCCACGGGCCACGGGACCACTCGTACCACGTTTCGGATTTTTTCGACCACCGGCCGAGATTTTGCGAATTTTTTAATTTATTTTTTGAAATGTATTTTTTACGAGAAAACTACAAGTCCCAGCTCCTTGAAATTTGGTCACCATCCGCCCACGGGCCACGGGACCACTCGTACCACGTTTCGGATTTTTTCGACCACCGGCCGAGATTTTGCGAATTTTTTAATTTATTTTTTGAAATGTATTTTTTACGAGAAAACTACAAGTCCCAGCTCCTTGAAATTTGGTCACCATCCGCCCACGGGCCACGGGACCGCTAGTACCACGTTTCGGATTTTTTCGACCACCGGCCGAGATTTTGCGAATTTTTTAATTTATTTTTTGAAATGTATTTTTTACGAGAAAACTACAAGTCCCAGCTCCTTGAAATTTGGTCACCATCCGCCCACGGGCCACGGGACCGCTCGTACCACGTTTCGGATTTTTTCGACCACCGGCCGAGATTTTGCGAATTTTTTAATTTATTTTTTGAAATGTATTTTTTACGGGAAAACTACAAGTCCCGGCTCCTTGAAATTTGGTCACCATCCGCCCACGGGCCACGGGACCGCTCGTACCTCGTTTCGGATTTTTTCGACCACCGGCCGAGATTTTGCGAATTTTTTAATTTATTTTTTGAAATGTATTTTTTACGGGAAAACTACAAGTCCCAGCTCCTTGAAATTTGGTCACCATCCGCCCACGGGCCACGGGACCACTCGTACCACGTTTCGGATTTTTTCGACCACCGGCCGAGATTTTGCGAATTTTTTAATTTATTTTTTGAAATGTATTTTTTACGAGAAAACTACAAGTCCCAGCTCCTTGAAATTTGGTCACCATCCGCCCACGGGCCACGGGACCACTCGTACCACGTTTCGGATTTTTTCGACCACCGGCCGAGATTTTGCGAATTTTTTAATTTATTTTTTGAAATGTATTTTTTACGAGAAAACTACAAGTCCCAGCTCCTTGAAATTTTGTCACCATCCGCCCACGGGACACGGGACCACTCGTACCACGTTTCGGATTTTATCGACCACCGGCCGAGATTTTGCGAATTTTTTAATTTATTATTTGAAATGTATTTTTTACGAGAAAACTACAAGTCCCAGCTCCTTGAAATTTTGTCACCATCCGCCCACGGGCCACGGGACCACTCGTACCACGTTTCGGATTTTTTCGACCACCGGCCGAGAGTTTGCGAATTTTTTAATTTATTTTTTGAAATGTATTTTTTACGGGAAAACTACAAGTCCCAGCTCCTTGAAATTTGGTCACCATCCGCCCACGGGCCACAGGACCACTCGTACCACGTTTCGGATTTTTTCGACCACCGGCCGAGAGTTTGCAAATTTTTTAATTTATTATTTGAAATGTATTTTTTACGAGAAAACTACAAGTCCCAGCTCCTTGAAATTTTGTCACCATCCGCCCACGGGCCACGGGACCACTCGTACCACGTTTCGGATTTTTTCGACCACCGGCCGAGAGTTTGCGAATTTTTTAATTTATTTTTTGAAATGTATTTTTTACGGGAAAACTACAAGTCCCAGCTCCTTGAAATTTGGTCACCATCCGCCCACGGGCCACGGGACCACTCGTACCACGTTTCGGATTTTTTCGACCACCGGCCGAGAGTTTGCGAATTTTTTAATTTATTTTGTGAAATGTATTTTTTACGGGAAAACTACAAGTCCCAGCTCCTTGAAATTTGGTCACCATCCGCCCACGGGCCACGGGACCACTCGTACCACGTTTCGGATTTTTTCGACCACCGGCCGAGATTTTGCGAATTTTTTAATTTATTATTTGAAATGTATTTTTTACGGGAAAACTACAAGTCCCAGCTCCTTGAAATTTGGTCACCATCCGCCCACGGGCCACGGGACCACTCGTACCACGTTTCGGATTTTTTCGACCACCGGCCGAGATTTTGCGAATTTTTTAATTTATTTTTTGAAATGTATTTTTTACGAGAAAACTACAAGTCCCAGCTCCTTGAAATTTGGTCACCATCCGCCCACGGGCCACGGGACCGCTCGTACCACGTTTCGGATTTTTTCGACCACCGGCCGAGATTTTGCGAATTTTTTAATTTATTTTTTGAAATGTATTTTTTACGAGAAAACTACAAGTCCCAGCTCCTTGAAATTTGGTCACCATCCGCCCACGGGACACGGGACCACTCGTACCACGTTTCGGATTTTTTCGACCACCGGCCGAGATTTTGCGAATTTTTTAATTTATTTTTTGAAATGTATTTTTTACGAGAAAACTACAAGTCCCAGCTCCTTGAAATTTTGTCACCATCCGCCCATGGGCCACGGGACCACTCGTACCACGTTTCGGATTTTTTCGACCACCGGCCGAGATTTTGCGAATTTTTTAATTTATTATTTGAAATGTATTTTTTACGAGAAAACTACAAGTCCCAGCTCCTTGAAATTTTGTCACCATCCGCCCACGGGCCACGGGACCACTCGTACCACGTTTCGGATTTTTTCGACCACCGGCCGAGAGTTTGCGAATTTTTTAATTTATTTTTTGAAATGTATTTTTTACGGGAAAACTACAAGTCCCAGCTCCTTGAAATTTGGTCAACATCCGCCCACGGGCGACAGGACCACTCGTACCACGTTTCGGATTTTTTCGACCACCGGCCGAGAGTTTGCAAATTTTTTAATTTATTATTTGAAATGTATTTTTTACGAGAAAACTACAAGTCCCAGCTCCTTGAAATTTTGTCACCATCCGCCCACCGGCCACGGGACCACTCGTACCACGTTTCGGATTTTTTCGACCACCGGCCGAGAGTTTGCGAATTTTTTAATTTATTTTTTGAAATGTATTTTTTACGGGAAAACTACAAGTCCCAGCTCCTTGAAATTTGGTCACCATCCGCCCACGGGCCACGGGACCACTCGTACCACGTTTCGGATTTTTTCGACCACCGGCCGAGAGTTTGCGAATTTTTTAATTTATTTTGTGAAATGTATTTTTTACGGGAAAACTACAAGTCCCAGCTCCTTGAAATTTGGTCACCATCCGCCCACGGGCCACGGGACCACTCGTACCACGTTTCGGATTTTTTCGACCACCGGCCGAGATTTTGCGAATTTTTTAATTTATTATTTGAAATGTATTTTTTACGGGAAAACTACAAGTCCCAGCTCCTTGAAATTTGGTCACCATCCGCCCACGGGCCACGGGACCACTCGTACCACGTTTCGGATTTTTTTGACCACCGGCCGAGATTTTGCGAATTTTTTAATTTATTTTTTGAAATGTATTTTTTACGAGAAAACTACAAGTCCCAGCTCCTTGAAATTTGGTCACCATCCGCCCACGGGCCACGGGACCGCTCGTACCACGTTTCGGATTTTTTCGACCACCGGCCGAGATTTTGCGAATTTTTTAATTTATTTTTTGAAATGTATTTTTTACGAGAAAACTACAAGTCCCAGCTCCTTGAAATTTGGTCACCATCCGCCCACGGGCCACGGGACCGCTCGTACCACGTTTCGGATTTTTTCGACCACCGGCCGAGATTTTGCGAATTTTTTAATTTATTTTTTGAAATGTATTTTTTACGAGAAAACTACAAGTCCCAGCTCCTTGAAATTTGGTCACCATCCGCCCACGGGCCACGGGACCGCTCGTACCACGTTTCGGATTTTTTCGACCACCGGCCGAGATTTTGCGAATTTTTTAATTTATTTTTTGAAATGTATTTTTTACGGGAAAACTACAAGTCCCAGCTCCTTGAAATTTGGTCACCATCCGCCCACGGGCCACGGGACCGCTCGTACCTCGTTTCGGATTTTTTCGACCACCGGCCGAGATTTTGCGAATTTTTTAATTTATTTTTTGAAATGTATTTTTTACGGGAAAACTACAAGTCCCAGCTCCTTGAAATTTGGTCACCATCCGCCCACGGGCCACGGGACCACTCGTACCACGTTTCGGATTTTTTCGACCACCGGCCGAGATTTTGCGAATTTTTTAATTTATTTTTTGAAATGTATTTTTTACGAGAAAACTACAAGTCCCAGCTCCTTGAAATTTTGTCACCATCCGCCCACGGGCCACGGGACCACTCGTACCACGTTTCGGATTTTTTCGACCACCGGCCGAGATTTTGCGAATTTTTTAATTTATTTTTTGAAATGTATTTTTTACGAGAAAACTACAAGTCCCAGCTCCTTGAAATTTTGTCACCATCCGCCCACGGGCCACGGGACCACTCGTACCACGTTTCGGATTTTTTCGACCACCGGCCGAGATTTTGCGAATTTTTTAATTTATTATTTGAAATGTATTTTTTACGAGAAAACTACAAGTCCCAGCTCCTTGAAATTTTGTCACCATCCGCCCACGGGCCACGGGACCACTCGTACCACGTTTCGGATTTTTTCGACCACCGGCCGAGAGTTTGCGAATTTTTTAATTTATTTTTTGAAATGTATTTTTTACGGGAAAACTACAAGTCCCAGCTCCTTGAAATTTGGTCACCATCCGCCCACGGGCCACAGGACCACTCGTACCACGTTTCGGATTTTTTCGACCACCGGCCGAGAGTTTGCAAATTTTTTAATTTATTATTTGAAATGTATTTTTTACGAGAAAACTACAAGTCCCAGCTCCTTGAAATTTTGTCACCATCCGCCCACGGGCCACGGGACCACTCGTACCACGTTTCGGATTTTTTCGACCACCGGCCGAGATTTTGCGAATTTTTTAATTTATTTTTTGAAATGTATTTTTTACGGGAAAACTACAAGTCCCAGCTCCTTGAAATTTGGTCACCATCCGCCCACGGGCCACGGGACCACTCGTACCACGTTTCGGATTTTTTCGACCACCGGCCGAGATTTTGCGAATTTTTTAATTTATTTTTTGAAATGTATTTTTTACGAGAAAACTACAAGTCCCAGCTCCTTGAAATTTGGTCACCATCCGCCCACGGCCCACGGGACTACTCGTACCACGTTTCGGATTTTTTCGACCACCGGCCGAGATTTTGCAAATTTTTTAATTTATTATTTGAAAAGTATTTTTTACGAGAAAACTACAAGTCCCAGCTCCTTGAAATTTTGTCACCATCCGCCCACGGGCCACGGGACCACTCGTACCACGTTTCGGATTTTTTCGACCACCGGCCGAGATTTTGCGAATTTTTTAATTTATTTTTTGAAATGTATTTTTTACGAGAAAACTACAAGTCCCAGCTCCTTGAAATTTTGTCACCATCCGCCCACGGGCCACGGGACCACTCGTACCACGTTTCGGATTTTTTCGACCACCGGCCGAGATTTTGCGAATTTTTTAATTTATTATTTGAAATGTATTTTTTACGAGAAAACTACAAGTCCCAGCTCCTTGAAATTTTGTCACCATCCGCCCACGGGCCACGGGACCACTCGTACCACGTTTCGGATTTTTTCGACCACCGGCCGAGAGTTTGCGAATTTTTTAATTTATTTTTTGAAATGTATTTTTTACGGGAAAACTACAAGTCCCAGCTCCTTGAAATTTGGTCACCATCCGCCCACGGGCCACAGGACCACTCGTACCACGTTTCGGATTTTTTCGACCACCGGCCGAGAGTTTGCAAATTTTTTAATTTATTATTTGAAATGTATTTTTTACGAGAAAACTACAAGTCCCAGCTCCTTGAAATTTTGTCACCATCCGCCCACGGGCCACGGGACCACTCGTACCACGTTTCGGATTTTTTCGACCACCGGCCGAGATTTTGCGAATTTTTTAATTTATTTTTTGAAATGTATTTTTTACGGGAAAACTACAAGTCCCAGCTCCTTGAAATTTGGTCACCATCCGCCCACGGGCCACGGGACCACTCGTACCACGTTTCGGATTTTTTCGACCACCGGCCGAGATTTTGCGAATTTTTTAATTTATTTTTTGAAATGTATTTTTTACGAGAAAACTACAAGTCCCAGCTCCTTGAAATTTGGTCACCATCCGCCCACGGCCCACGGGACTACTCGTACCACGTTTCGGATTTTTTCGACCACCGGCCGAGATTTTGCAAATTTTTTAATTTATTATTTGAAAAGTATTTTTTACGAGAAAACTACAAGTCCCAGCTCCTTGAAATTTGGTCACCATCCGCCCACGGGCCACGGGACCACTCGTACCACGTTTCGGATTTTTTCGACCACCGGCCGAGAGTTTGCGAATTTTTTAATTTATTTTTTGAAATGTATTTTTTACGGGAAAACTACAAGTCCCAGCTCCTTGAAATTTGGTCACCATCCGCCCACGGGACACGGGACCACTCGTACCACGTTTCGGATTTTTTCGACCACCAGCCGAGAGTTTGCGAATTTTTTAATTTATTTTTTGAAATGTATTTTTTACGGGAAAACTACAAGTCCCAGCTCCTTGAAATTTTGTCACCATCCGCCCACGGGCCACGGGACCACTCGTACCACGTTTCGGATTTTTTCGACCACCGGCCGAGATTTTGCGAATTTTTTAATTTATTTTTTGAAATGTATTTTTTACGAGAAAACTACAAGTCCCAGCTCCTTGAAATTTGGTCACCATCCGCCCACGGGCCACGGGACCACTCGTACCACGTTTCGGATTTTTTCGACCACCGGCCGAGATTTTGCGAATTTTTTAATTTATTTTTTGAAATGTATTTTTTACGAGAAAACTACAAGTCCCAGCTCCTTGAAATTTGGTCACCATCCGCCCACGGGCCACGGGACCACTCGTACCACGTTTCGGATTTTTTCGACCACCGGCCGAGATTTTGCGAATTTTTTAATTTATTATTTGAAATGTATTTTTTACGGGAAAACTACAAGTCCCAGCTCCTTGAAATTTGGTCACCATCCGCCCACGGGCAACGGGACCACTCGTACCACGTTTCGGATTTTTTCGACCACCGGCCGAGATTTTGCGAATTTTTTAATTTATTTTTTGAAATGTATTTTTTACGAGAAAACTGCAAGTCCCAGCTCCTTGAAATTTGGTCACCATCCGCCCACGGGACACGGGACCACTCGTACCACGTTTCGGATTTTTTCGACCACCAGCCGAGAGTTTGCGAATTTTTTAATTTATTTTTTGAAATGTATTTTTTACGGGAAAACTACAAGTCCCAGCTCCTTGAAATTTTGTCACCATCCGCCCACGGGCCACGGGACCACTCGTACCACGTTTCGGATTTTTTCGACCACCGGCCGAGATTTTGCGAATTTTTTAATTTATTTTTTGAAATGTATTTTTTACGAGAAAACTACAAGTCCCAGCTCCTTGAAATTTGGTCACCATCCGCCCACGGGCCACGGGACCACTCGTACCACGTTTCGGATTTTTTCGACCACCGGCCGAGATTTTGCGAATTTTTTAATTTATTATTTGAAATGTATTTTTTACGGGAAAACTACAAGTCCCAGCTCCTTGAAATTTGGTCACCATCCGCCCACGGGCCACGGGACCACTCGTACCACGTTTCGGATTTTTTCGACCACCGGCCGAGATTTTGCGAATTTTTTAATTTATTTTTTGAAATGTATTTTTTACGAGAAAACTACAAGTCCCAGCTCCTTGAAATTTGGTCACCATCCGCCCACGGGCCACGGGACCACTCGTACCACGTTTCGGATTTTTTCGACCACCGGCCGAGATTTTGCGAATTTTTTAATTTATTATTTGAAATGTATTTTTTACGGGAAAACTACAAGTCCCAGCTCCTTGAAATTTGGTCACCATCCGCCCACGGGCAACGGGACCACTCGTACCACGTTTCGGATTTTTTCGACCACCGGCCGAGATTTTGCGAATTTTTTAATTTATTTTTTGAAATGTATTTTTTACGAGAAAACTGCAAGTCCCAGCTCCTTGAAATTTTGTCACCATCCGCCCACGGGACACGGGACCACTCGTACCACGTTTCGGATTTTTTCGACCACCGGCCGAGATTTTGCGAATTTTTTAATTTATTTTTTGAAATGTATTTTTTACGAGAAAACTGCAAGTCCCAGCTCCTTGAAATTTTGTCACCATCCGCCCACGGGCCACGGGACCACTCGTACCACGTTTCGGATTTTTTCGACCACCGGCCGAGATTTTGCGAATTTTTTAATTTATTATTTGAAAAGTATTTTTTACGAGAAAACTACAAGTCCCAGCTACTTGAAATTTGGTCACCATCCGCCCACGGGCCACGGGACCACTCGTACCACGTTTCGGATTTTTTCGACCACCGGCCGAGATTTTGCGAATTTTTTAATTTATTATTTGAAATGTATTTTTTACGGGAAAACTCCTTGAAATTTGGTCACCATCCGCCCACGGGCCACGGGACCACTCGTACCACGTTTCGGATTTTTTCGACCACCGGCCGAGATTTTGCGAATTTTTAAATTTATTATTTGAAATGTATTTTTTACGGGAAAACTACAAGTCCCAGCTCCTTGAAATTTGGTCACCATCCGCCCACGGGCCACGGGACCACTCGTACCACGTTTCGGATTTTTTCGACCACCGGCCGAGATTTTGCGAATTTTTTAATTTATTTTTTGAAATGTATTTTTTACGAGAAAACTACAAGTCCCAGCTCCTTGAAATTTGGTCACCATCCGCCCACGGGCCACGGGACCACTCGTACCACGTTTCGGATTTTTTCGACCACCGGCCGAGATTTTGCGAATTTTTTAATTTATTATTTGAAATGTATTTTTTACGAGAAAACTACAAGTCCCAGCTCCTTGAAATTTGGTCACCATCCGCCCACGGTCCACGGGACCACTCGTACCACGTTTCGGATTTTTTCGACCACCGGCCGAGAGTTTGCGAATTTTTTAATTTATTTTTTGAAATGTATTTTTTACGGGAAAACTACAAGTCCCAGCTCCTTGAAATTTGGTCACCATCCGCCCACGGGCCACGGGACCACTCGTACCACGTTTCGGATTTTTTCGACCACCGGCCGAGATTTTGCGAATTTTTAAATTTATTATTTGAAAAGTATTTTTTACGAGAAAACTACAAGTCCCAGCTCCTTGAAATTTGGTCACCATCCGCCCACGGGCCACGGGACCACTCGTACCACGTTTCGGATTTTTTCGACCACCGGCCGAGATTTTGCGAATTTTTTAATTTATTTTTTGAAATGTATTTTTTACGAGAAAACTACAAGTCCCAGCTCCTTGAAATTTTGTCACCATCCGCCCACGGGCCACGGGACCACTCGTACCACGTTTCGGATTTTTTCGACCACCGGCCGAGATTTTGCGAATTTTTTAATTTATTATTTGAAAAGTATTTTTTACGAGAAAACTACAAGTCCCAGCTCCTTGAAATTTTGTCACCATCCGCCCACGGGCCACGGGACCACTCGTACCACGTTTCGGATTTTTTCGACCACCGGCCGAGATTTTGCGAATTTTTTAATTTATTTTTTGAAATGTATTTTTTACGAGAAAACTACAAGTCCCAGCTCCTTGAAATTTGGTCACCATCCGCCCACGGGCCACGGGACCACTCGTACCACGTTTCGGATTTTTTCGACCACCGGCCGAGATTTTGCGAATTTTTTAATTTATTATTTGAAATGTATTTTTTACGAGAAAACTACAAGTCCCAGCTCCTTGAAATTTGGTCACCATCCGCCCACGGGCCACGGGACCACTCGTACCACGTTTCGGATTTTTTCGACCACCGGCCGAGATTTTGCGAATTTTTTAATTTATTATTTGAAAAGTATTTTTTACGAGAAAACTACAAGTCCCAGCTCCTTGAAATTTTGTCACCATCCGCCCACGGGCCACGGGACCACTCGTACCACGTTTCGGATTTTTTCGACCACCGGCCGAGATTTTGCGAATTTTTTAATTTATTATTTGAAAAGTATTTTTTACGAGAAAACTACAAGTCCCAGCTCCTTGAAATTTTGTCACCATCCGCCCACGGGCCACGGGACCACTCGTACCACGTTTCGGATTTTTTCGACCACCGGCCGAGATTTTGCGAATTTTTTAATTTATTTTTTGAAATGTATTTTTTACGAGAAAACTACAAGTCCCAGCTCCTTGAAATTTGGTCACCATCCGCCCACGGGCGACGGGACCACTCGTACCACGTTTCGGATTTTTTCGACCACCGGCCGAGATTTTGCGAATTTTTTAATTTATTATTTGAAATGTATTTTTTACGAGAAAACTACAAGTCCCAGCTCCTTGAAATTTGGTCACCATCCGCCCACGGGCCACGGGACCACTCGTACCACGTTTCGGATTTTTTCGACCACCGGCCGAGATTTTGCGAATTTTTTAATTTATTATTTGAAATGTATTTTTTACGAGAAAACTACAAGTCCCAGCTCCTTGAAATTTGGTCACCATCCGCCCACGGGCCACGGGACCACTCGTACCACGTTTCGGATTTTTTCGACCACCGGCCGAGATTTTGCGAATTTTTTAATTTATTATTTGAAATGTATTTTTTACGAGAAAACTACAAGTCCCAGCTCCTTGAAATTTGGTCACCATCCGCCCACGGGCCACGGGACCACTCGTACCACGTTTCGGATTTTTTCGACCACCGGCCGAGATTTTGCGAATTTTTTAATTTATTATTTGAAATGTATTTTTTACGGGAAAACTACAAGTCCCAGCTCCTTGAAATTTGGTCACCATCCGCCCACGGGCCACGGGACCGCTCGTACCACGTTTCGGATTTTTTCGACCACCGGCCGAGATTTTGCGAATTTTTTAATTTATTTTTTGAAATGTATTTTTTACGAGAAAACTACAAGTCCCAGCTCCTTGAAATTTGGTCACCATCCGCCCACGGGCCACGGGACCACTCGTACCACGTTTCGGATTTTTTCGACCACCGGCCGAGATTTTGCGAATTTTTTAATTTATTTTTTGAAATGTATTTTTTACGAGAAAACTACAAGTCCCAGCTCCTTGAAATTTGGTCACCATCCGCCCACGGGCCACGGGACCACTCGTACCACGTTTCGGATTTTTTCGACCACCGGCCGAGATTTTGCGAATTTTTTAATTTATTATTTGAAATGTATTTTTTACGAGAAAACTACAAGTCCCAGCTCCTTGAAATTTGGTCACCATCCGCCCACGGGCCACGGGACCACTCGTACCACGTTTCGGATTTTTTCGACCACCGGCCGAGATTTTGCGAATTTTTTAATTTATTATTTGAAAAGTATTTTTTACGAGAAAACTACAAGTCCCAGCTCCTTGAAATTTTGTCACCATCCGCCCACGGGCCACGGGACCACTCGTACCACGTTTCGGATTTTTTCGACCACCGGCCGAGATTTTGCGAATTTTTTAATTTATTATTTGAAAAGTATTTTTTACGAGAAAACTACAAGTCCCAGCTCCTTGAAATTTTGTCACCATCCGCCCACGGGCCACGGGACCACTCGTACCACGTTTCGGATTTTTTCGACCACCGGCCGAGATTTTGCGAATTTTTTAATTTATTTTTTGAAATGTATTTTTTACGAGAAAACTACAAGTCCCAGCTCCTTGAAATTTGGTCACCATCCGCCCACGGGCCACGGGACCACTCGTACCACGTTTCGGATTTTTTCGACCACCGGCCGAGATTTTGCGAATTTTTTAATTTATTATTTGAAATGTATTTTTTACGAGAAAACTACAAGTCCCAGCTCCTTGAAATTTGGTCACCATCCGCCCACGGGCCACGGGACCACTCGTACCACGTTTCGGATTTTTTCGACCACCGGCCGAGATTTTGCGAATTTTTTAATTTATTATTTGAAATGTATTTTTTACGAGAAAACTACAAGTCCCAGCTCCTTGAAATTTGGTCACCATCCGCCCACGGGCCACGGGACCACTCGTACCACGTTTCGGATTTTTTCGACCACCGGCCGAGATTTTGCGAATTTTTTAATTTATTATTTGAAATGTATTTTTTACGAGAAAACTACAAGTCCCAGCTCCTTGAAATTTGGTCACCATCCGCCCACGGGCCACGGGACCACTCGTACCACGTTTCGGATTTTTTCGACCACCGGCCGAGATTTTGCGAATTTTTTAATTTATTATTTGAAATGTATTTTTTACGGGAAAACTACAAGTCCCAGCTCCTTGAAATTTGGTCACCATCCGCCCACGGGCCACGGGACCGCTCGTACCACGTTTCGGATTTTTTCGACCACCGGCCGAGATTTTGCGAATTTTTTAATTTATTATTTGAAAAGTATTTTTTACGAGAAAACTACAAGTCCCAGCTCCTTGAAATTTGGTCACCATCCGCCCACGGGCCACGGGACCACTCGTACCACGTTTCGGATTTTTTCGACCACCGGCCGAGATTTTGCGAATTTTTTAATTTATTATTTGAAATGTATTTTTTACGAGAAAACTACAAGTCCCAGCTCCTTGAAATTTTGTCACCATCCGCCCACGGGCCACGGGACCACTCGTACCACGTTTCGGATTTTTTCGACCACCGGCCGAGATTTTGCGAATTTTTTAATTTATTATTTGAAATGTATTTTTTACGGGAAAACTACAAGTCCCAGCTCCTTGAAATTTGGTCACCATCCGCCCACGGGCCACGGGACCACTCGTACCACGTTTCGGATTTTTTCGACCACCGGCCGAGATTTTGCGAATTTTTTAATTTATTATTTGAAATGTATTTTTTACGGGAAAACTACAAGTCCCAGCTCCTTGAAATTTTGTCACCATCCGCCCACGGGCCACGGGACCACTCGTACCACGTTTCGGATTTTTTCGACCACCGGCCGAGAGTTTGCGAATTTTTTAATTTATTTTTTGAAATGTATTTTTTACGGGAAAACTACAAGTCCCAGCTCCTTGAAATTTTGTCACCATCCGCCCACGGGCCACGGGACCACTCGTACCACGTTTCGGATTTTTTCGACCACCGGCCGAGATTTTGCGAATTTTTTAATTTATTTTTTGAAATGTATTTTTTACGGGAAAACTACAAGTCCCAGCTCCTTGAAATTTGGTCACCATCCGCCCACGGGCCACGGGACCACTCGTACCACGTTTCGGATTTTTTCGACCACCGGCCGAGATTTTGCGAATTTTTTAATTTATTTTTTGAAATGTATTTTTTACGAGAAAACTGCAAGTCCCAGCTCCTTGAAATTTGGTCACCATCCGCCCACGGGACACGGGACCACTCGTACCACGTTTTGGATTTTTTCGACCACCGGCCGAGAGTTTGCGAATTTTTTAATTTATTATTTGAAATGTATTTTTTACGAGAAAACTACAAGTCCCAGCTCCTTGAAATTTGGTCACCATCCGCCCACGGGCCACGGGACCACTCGTACCACGTTTCGGATTTTTTCGACCACCGGCCGAGATTTTGCGAATTTTTAAATTTATTATTTGAAATGTATTTTTTACGAGAAAACTACAAGTCCCAGCTCCTTGAAATTTGGTCACCATCCGCCCACGGGCCACGGGACCACTCGTACCACGTTTCGGATTTTTTCGACCACCGGCCGAGATTTTGCGAATTTTTTAATTTATTTTTTGAAATGTATTTTTTACGAGAAAACTACAAGTCCCAGCTCCTTGAAATTTTGTCACCATCCGCCCACGGGCCACGGGACCACTCGTACCACGTTTCGGATTTTTTCGACCACCGGCCGAGATTTTGCGAATTTTTTAATTTATTATTTGAAAAGTATTTTTTACGAGAAAACTACAAGTCCCAGCTCCTTGAAATTTTGTCACCATCCGCCCACGGGCCACGGGACCACTCGTACCACGTTTCGGATTTTTTCGACCACCGGCCGAGATTTTGCGAATTTTTTAATTTATTTTTTGAAATGTATTTTTTACGAGAAAACTACAAGTCCCAGCTCCTTGAAATTTGGTCACCATCCGCCCACGGGCCACGGGACCACTCGTACCACGTTTCGGATTTTTTCGACCACCGGCCGAGATTTTGCGAATTTTTTAATTTATTATTTGAAATGTATTTTTTACGAGAAAACTACAAGTCCCAGCTCCTTGAAATTTGGTCACCATCCGCCCACGGGCCACGGGACCACTCGTACCACGTTTCGGATTTTTTCGACCACCGGCCGAGATTTTGCGAATTTTTTAATTTATTATTTGAAAAGTATTTTTTACGAGAAAACTACAAGTCCCAGCTCCTTGAAATTTTGTCACCATCCGCCCACGGGCCACGGGACCACTCGTACCACGTTTCGGATTTTTTCGACCACCGGCCGAGATTTTGCGAATTTTTTAATTTATTATTTGAAAAGTATTTTTTACGAGAAAACTACAAGTCCCAGCTCCTTGAAATTTTGTCACCATCCGCCCACGGGCCACGGGACCACTCGTACCACGTTTCGGATTTTTTCGACCACCGGCCGAGATTTTGCGAATTTTTTAATTTATTTTTTGAAATGTATTTTTTACGAGAAAACTACAAGTCCCAGCTCCTTGAAATTTGGTCACCATCCGCCCACGGGCCACGGGACCACTCGTACCACGTTTCGGATTTTTTCGACCACCGGCCGAGATTTTGCGAATTTTTTAATTTATTATTTGAAATGTATTTTTTACGAGAAAACTACAAGTCCCAGCTCCTTGAAATTTGGTCACCATCCGCCCACGGGCCACGGGACCACTCGTACCACGTTTCGGATTTTTTCGACCACCGGCCGAGATTTTGCGAATTTTTTAATTTATTATTTGAAATGTATTTTTTACGGGAAAACTACAAGTCCCAGCTCCTTGAAATTTGGTCACCATCCGCCCACGGGCCACGGGACCGCTCGTACCACGTTTCGGATTTTTTCGACCACCGGCCGAGATTTTGCGAATTTTTTAATTTATTATTTGAAAAGTATTTTTTACGAGAAAACTACAAGTCCCAGCTCCTTGAAATTTTGTCACCATCCGCCCACGGGCCACGGGACCACTCGTACCACGTTTCGGATTTTTTCGACCACCGGCCGAGATTTTGCGAATTTTTTAATTTATTATTTGAAATGTATTTTTTACGGGAAAACTACAAGTCCCAGCTCCTTGAAATTTGGTCACCATCCGCCCACGGGCCACGGGACCACTCGTACCACGTTTCGGATTTTTTCGACCACCGGCCGAGATTTTGCGAATTTTTTAATTTATTATTTGAAATGTATTTTTTACGGGAAAACTACAAGTCCCAGCTCCTTGAAATTTTGTCACCATCCGCCCACGGGCCACGGGACCACTCGTACCACGTTTCGGATTTTTTCGACCACCGGCCGAGAGTTTGCGAATTTTTTAATTTATTTTTTGAAATGTATTTTTTACGGGAAAACTACAAGTCCCAGCTCCTTGAAATTTTGTCACCATCCGCCCACGGGCCACGGGACCACTCGTACCACGTTTCGGATTTTTTCGACCACCGACCGAGATTTTGCGAATTTTTTAATTTATTTTTTGAAATGTATTTTTTACGGGAAAACTACAAGTCCCAGCTCCTTGAAATTTGGTCACCATCCGCCCACGGGCCACGGGACCACTCGTACCACGTTTCGGATTTTTTCGACCACCGGCCGAGATTTTGCGAATTTTTTAATTTATTTTTTGAAATGTATTTTTTACGAGAAAACTGCAAGTCCCAGCTCCTTGAAATTTTGTCACCATCCGCCCACGGGACACGGGACCACTCGTACCACGTTTCGGATTTTTTCGACCACCGGCCGAGATTTTGCGAATTTTTTAATTTATTTTTTGAAATGTATTTTTTACGAGAAAACTGCAAGTCCCAGCTCCTTGAAATTTGGTCACCATCCGCCCACGGGACACGGGACCACTCGTACCACGTTTTGGATTTTTTCGACCACCGGCCGAGAGTTTGCGAATTTTTTAATTTATTATTTGAAATGTATTTTTTACGAGAAAACTACAAGTCCCAGTTCCTTGAAATTTGGTCACCATCCGCCCACGGGCCACGGGACCACTCGTACCACGTTTCGGATTTTTTCGACCACCGGCCGCGATTTTGCGAATTTTTTAATTTATTTTTTGAAATGTATTTTTTACGAGAAAACTACAAGTCCCAGCTCCTTGAAATTTGGTCACCATCCGCCCACGGGCAACGGGACCACTCGTACCACGTTTCGGATTTTTTCGACCACCGGCCGAGATTTTGCGAATTTTTTAATTTATTATTTGAAAAGTATTTTTTACGAGAAAACTACAAGTCCCAGCTCCTTGAAATTTGGTCACCATCCGCCCACGGGCCACGGGACCACTCGTACCACGTTTCGGATTTTTTCGACCACCGGCCGAGATTTTGCGAATTTTTTAATTTATTATTTGAAATGTATTTTTACGAGAAAACTACAAGTCCCAGCTCCTTGAAATTTTGTCACCATCCGCCCACGGGCCACGGGACCACTCGTACCACGTTTCGGATTTTTTCGACCACCGGCCGAGAGTTTGCGAATTTTTTAATTTATTTTTTGAAATGTATTTTTTACGAGAAAACTGCAAGTCCCAGCTCCTTGAAATTTTGTCACCATCCGCCCACGGGCCACGGGACCACTCGTACCACGTTTCGGATTTTTTCGACCACCGGCCGAGATTTTGCGAATTTTTTAATTTATTATTTGAAAAGTATTTTTTACGAGAAAACTACAAGTCCCAGCTCCTTGAAATTTGGTCACCATCCGCCCACGGGCCACGGGACCACTCGTACCACGTTTCGGATTTTTTCGACCACCGGCCGAGATTTTGCGAATTTTTTAATTTATTTTTTGAAATGTATTTTTTACGGGAAAACTACAAGTCCCAGCTCCTTGAAATTTTGTCACCATCCGCCCACGGGCCACGGGACCACTCGTACCACGTTTCGGATTTTTTCGACCACCGGCCGAGATTTTGCGAATTTTTTAATTTATTATTTGAAATGTATTTTTTACGGGAAAACTACAAGTCCCAGCTCCTTGAAATTTGGTCACCATCCGCCCACGGGCCACGGGACCACTCGTACCACGTTTCAGATTTTTTCGACCACCGGCCGAGATTTTGCGAATTTTTTAATTTATTTTTTGAAATGTATTTTTTACGAGAAAACTGCAAGTCCCAGCTCCTTGAAATTTTGTCACCATCCGCCCACGGGACACGGGACCACTCGTACCACGTTTCGGATTTTTTCGACCACCGGCCGAGATTTTGCGAATTTTTTAATTTATTATTTGAAATGTATTTTTTACGAGAAAACTACAAGTCCCAGCTCCTTGAAATTTTGTCACCATCCGCCCACGGGCCACGGGACCACTCGTACCACGTTTCGGATTTTTTCGACCACCGGCCGAGAGTTTGCGAATTTTTTAATTTATTTTTTGAAATGTATTTTTTACGGGAAAACTACAAGTCCCAGCTCCTTGAAATTTGGTCACCATCCGCCCACGGGCCACGGGACCGCTCGTACCACGTTTCGGATTTTTTCGACCACCGGCCGAGATTTTGCGAATTTTTTAATTTATTTTTTGAAATGTATTTTTTACGAGAAAACTACAAGTCCCAGCTCCTTGAAATTTTGTCACCATCCGCCCACGGGCCACGGGACCACTCGTACCACGTTTCGGATTTTTTCGACCACCGGCCGAGATTTTGCGAATTTTTTAATTTATTATTTGAAAAGTATTTTTTACGAGAAAACTACAAGTCCCAGCTCCTTGAAATTTGGTCACCATCCGCCCACGGGCCACGGGACCACTCGTACCACGTTTCGGATTTTTTCGACCACCGGCCGAGATTTTGCGAATTTTTTAATTTATTATTTGAAAAGTATTTTTTACGAGAAAACTACAAGTCCCAGCTCCTTGAAATTTTGTCACCATCCGCCCACGGGCCACGGGACCACTCGTACCACGTTTCGGATTTTTTCGACCACCGGCCGAGATTTTGCGAATTTTTTAATTTATTATTTGAAAAGTATTTTTACGAGAAAACTACAAGTCCCAGCTCCTTGAAATTTTGTCACCATCCGCCCACGGGCCACGGGACCACTCGTACCACGTTTCGGATTTTTTCGACCACCGGCCGAGATTTTGCGAATTTTTTAATTTATTTTTTGAAATGTATTTTTTACGAGAAAACTACAAGTCCCAGCTCCTTGAAATTTGGTCACCATCCGCCCACGGGCCACGGGACCACTCGTACCACGTTTCGGATTTTTTCGACCACCGGCCGAGATTTTGCGAATTTTTTAATTTATTTTTTGAAATGTATTTTTTACGAGAAAACTACAAGTCCCAGCTCCTTGAAATTTGGTCACCATCCGCCCACGGGCCACGGGACCACTCGTACCACGTTTCGGATTTTTTCGACCACCGGCCGAGATTTTGCGAATTTTTTAATTTATTATTTGAAATGTATTTTTTACGGGAAAACTACAAGTCCCAGCTCCTTGAAATTTGGTCACCATCCGCCCACGGGCCACGGGACCACTCGTACCACGTTTCGGATTTTTTCGACCACCGGCCGAGATTTTGCGAATTTTTTAATTTATTATTTGAAATGTATTTTTTACGGGAAAACTACAAGTCCCAGCTCCTTGAAATTTGGTCACCATCCGCCCACGGGCCACGGGACCACTCGTACCACGTTTCGGATTTTTTCGACCACCGGCCGAGATTTTGCGAATTTTTTAATTTATTTTTTGAAATGTATTTTTTACGAGAAAACTACAAGTCCCAGCTCCTTGAAATTTGGTCACCATCCGCCCACGGGCCACGGGACCACTCGTACCACGTTTCGGATTTTTTCGACCACCGGCCGAGATTTTGCGAATTTTTTAATTTATTATTTGAAATGTATTTTTTACGGGAAAACTACAAGTCCCAGCTCCTTGAAATTTGGTCACCATCCGCCCACGGGCCACGGGACCACTCGTACCACGTTTCGGATTTTTTCGACCACCGGCCGAGATTTTGCGAATTTTTTAATTTATTTTTTGAAATGTATTTTTTACGAGAAAACTACAAGTCCCAGCTCCTTGAAATTTGGTCACCATCCGCCCACGGGCCACGGGACCACTCGTACCACGTTTCGGATTTTTTCGACCACCGGCCGAGATTTTGCGAATTTTTTAATTTATTATTTGAAATGTATTTTTTACGGGAAAACTACAAGTCCCAGCTCCTTGAAATTTGGTCACCATCCGCCCACGGGCAACGGGACCACTCGTACCACGTTTCGGATTTTTTCGACCACCGGCCGAGATTTTGCGAATTTTTTAATTTATTTTTTGAAATGTATTTTTTACGAGAAAACTGCAAGTCCCAGCTCCTTGAAATTTTGTCACCATCCGCCCACGGGACACGGGACCACTCGTACCACGTTTCGGATTTTTTCGACCACCGGCCGAGATTTTGCGAATTTTTTAATTTATTTTTTGAAATGTATTTTTTACGAGAAAACTGCAAGTCCCAGCTCCTTGAAATTTTGTCACCATCCGCCCACGGGCCACGGGACCACTCGTACCACGTTTCGGATTTTTTCGACCACCGGCCGAGATTTTGCGAATTTTTTAATTTATTATTTGAAAAGTATTTTTTACGAGAAAACTACAAGTCCCAGCTACTTGAAATTTGGTCACCATCCGCCCACGGGCCACGGGACCACTCGTACCACGTTTCGGATTTTTTCGACCACCGGCCGAGATTTTGCGAATTTTTTAATTTATTATTTGAAATGTATTTTTTACGGGAAAACTCCTTGAAATTTGGTCACCATCCGCCCACGGGCCACGGGACCACTCGTACCACGTTTCGGATTTTTTCGACCACCGGCCGAGATTTTGCGAATTTTTTAATTTATTTTTTGAAATGTATTTTTTACGAGAAAACTACAAGTCCCAGCTCCTTGAAATTTGGTCACCATCCGCCCACGGGCCACGGGACCACTCGTACCACGTTTCGGATTTTTTCGACCACCGGCCGAGATTTTGCGAATTTTTTAATTTATTATTTGAAATGTATTTTTTACGAGAAAACTACAAGTCCCAGCTCCTTGAAATTTGGTCACCATCCGCCCACGGTCCACGGGACCACTCGTACCACGTTTCGGATTTTTTCGACCACCGGCCGAGATTTTGCGAATTTTTTAATTTATTATTTGAAATGTATTTTTTACGGGAAAACTACAAGTCCCAGCTCCTTGAAATTTGGTCACCATCCGCCCACGGGCCACGGGACCACTCGTACCACGTTTCGGATTTTTTCGACCACCGGCCGAGATTTTGCGAATTTTTTAATTTATTATTTGAAAAGTATTTTTTACGAGAAAACTACAAGTCCCAGCTCCTTGAAATTTTGTCACCATCCGCCCACGGGCCACGGGACCACTCGTACCACGTTTCGGATTTTTTCGACCACCGGCCGAGATTTTGCGAATTTTTTAATTTATTATTTGAAATGTATTTTTTACGAGAAAACTACAAGTCCCAGCTCCTTGAAATTTGGTCACCATCCGCCCACGGGCCACGGGACCACTCGTACCACGTTTCGGATTTTTTCGACCACCGGCCGAGATTTTGCGAATTTTTTAATTTATTATTTGAAATGTATTTTTTACGGGAAAACTACAAGTCCCAGCTCCTTGAAATTTGGTCACCATCCGCCCACGGGCCACGGGACCACTCGTACCACGTTTCGGATTTTTTCGACCACCGGCCGAGATTTTGCGAATTTTTTAATTTATTTTTTGAAATGTATTTTTTACGGGAAAACTACAAGTCCCAGCTCCTTGAAATTTGGTCACCATCCGCCCACGGGCCACGGGACCACTCGTACCATGTTTCGGATTTTTTCGACCACCGGCCGAGAGTTTGCGAATTTTTTAATTTATTTTTTGAAATGTATTTTTTACGGGAAAACTACAAGTCCCAGCTCCTTGAAACTTTGTCACCATCCGCCCACGGGCCACGGGACCACTCGTACCACGTTTCGGATTTTTTCGACCACCGACCGAGATTTTGCGAATTTTTTAATTTATTTTTTGAAATGTATTTTTTACGGGAAAACTACAAGTCCCAGCTCCTTGAAATTTGGTCACCATCCGCCCACGGGCCACGGGACCACTCGTACCACGTTTCAGATTTTTTCGACCACCGGCCAAGATTTTGCGAATTTTTTAATTTATTTTTTGAAATGTATTTTTTACGAGAAAACTGCAAGTCCCAGCTCCTTGAAATTTTGTCACCATCCGCCCACGGGACACGGGACCACTCGTACCACGTTTCGGATTTTTTCGACCACCGGCCGAGATTTTGCGAATTTTTTAATTTATTATTTGAAAAGTATTTTTTACGAGAAAACTACAAGTCCCAGCTCCTTGAAATTTTGTCACCATCCGCCCACGGGCCACGGGACCACTCGTACCACGTTTCGGATTTTTTCGACCACCGGCCGAGAGTTTGCGAATTTTTTAATTTATTTTTTGAAATGTATTTTTTACGGGAAAACTACAAGTCCCAGCTCCTTGAAATTTGGTCACCATCCGCCCACGGGCCACGGGACCACTCGTACCACGTTTCGGATTTTTTCGACCACCGGCCGAGATTTTGCGAATTTTTAAATTTATTATTTGAAAAGTATTTTTTACGAGAAAACTACAAGTCCCAGCTCCTTGAAATTTGGTCACCATCCGCCCACGGGCCACGGGACCACTCGTACCACGTTTCGGATTTTTTCGACCACCGGCCGAGATTTTGCGAATTTTTTAATTTATTTTTTGAAATGTATTTTTTACGAGAAAACTACAAGTCCCAGCTCCTTGAAATTTTGTCACCATCCGCCCACGGGCCACGGGACCACTCGTACCACGTTTCGGATTTTTTCGACCACCGGCCGAGATTTTGCGAATTTTTTAATTTATTATTTGAAAAGTATTTTTTACGAGAAAACTACAAGTCCCAGCTCCTTGAAATTTTGTCACCATCCGCCCACGGGCCACGGGACCACTCGTACCACGTTTCGGATTTTTTCGACCACCGGCCGAGATTTTGCGAATTTTTTAATTTATTTTTTGAAATGTATTTTTTACGAGAAAACTACAAGTCCCAGCTCCTTGAAATTTGGTCACCATCCGCCCACGGGCCACGGGACCACTCGTACCACGTTTCGGATTTTTTCGACCACCGGCCGAGATTTTGCGAATTTTTTAATTTATTATTTGAAATGTATTTTTTACGAGAAAACTACAAGTCCCAGCTCCTTGAAATTTGGTCACCATCCGCCCACGGGCCACGGGACCACTCGTACCACGTTTCGGATTTTTTCGACCACCGGCCGAGATTTTGCGAATTTTTTAATTTATTATTTGAAAAGTATTTTTTACGAGAAAACTACAAGTCCCAGCTCCTTGAAATTTTGTCACCATCCGCCCACGGGCCACGGGACCACTCGTACCACGTTTCGGATTTTTTCGACCACCGGCCGAGATTTTGCGAATTTTTTAATTTATTATTTGAAAAGTATTTTTTACGAGAAAACTACAAGTCCCAGCTCCTTGAAATTTTGTCACCATCCGCCCACGGGCCACGGGACCACTCGTACCACGTTTCGGATTTTTTCGACCACCGGCCGAGATTTTGCGAATTTTTTAATTTATTTTTTGAAATGTATTTTTTACGAGAAAACTACAAGTCCCAGCTCCTTGAAATTTGGTCACCATCCGCCCACGGGCCACGGGACCACTCGTACCACGTTTCGGATTTTTTCGACCACCGGCCGAGATTTTGCGAATTTTTTAATTTATTATTTGAAATGTATTTTTTACGAGAAAACTACAAGTCCCAGCTCCTTGAAATTTGGTCACCATCCGCCCACGGGCCACGGGACCACTCGTACCACGTTTCGGATTTTTTCGACCACCGGCCGAGATTTTGCGAATTTTTTAATTTATTATTTGAAATGTATTTTTTACGAGAAAACTACAAGTCCCAGCTCCTTGAAATTTGGTCACCATCCGCCCACGGGCCACGGGACCACTCGTACCACGTTTCGGATTTTTTCGACCACCGGCCGAGATTTTGCGAATTTTTTAATTTATTATTTGAAATGTATTTTTTACGAGAAAACTACAAGTCCCAGCTCCTTGAAATTTGGTCACCATCCGCCCACGGGCCACGGGACCACTCGTACCACGTTTCGGATTTTTTCGACCACCGGCCGAGATTTTGCGAATTTTTTAATTTATTATTTGAAATGTATTTTTTACGGGAAAACTACAAGTCCCAGCTCCTTGAAATTTGGTCACCATCCGCCCACGGGCCACGGGACCGCTCGTACCACGTTTCGGATTTTTTCGACCACCGGCCGAGATTTTGCGAATTTTTTAATTTATTATTTGAAATGTATTTTTTACGAGAAAACTACAAGTCCCAGCTCCTTGAAATTTGGTCACCATCCGCCCACGGGCCACGGGACCACTCGTACCACGTTTCGGATTTTTTCGACCACCGGCCGAGATTTTGCGAATTTTTTAATTTATTATTTGAAATGTATTTTTTACGAGAAAACTACAAGTCCCAGCTCCTTGAAATTTTGTCACCATCCGCCCACGGGCCACGGGACCACTCGTACCACGTTTCGGATTTTTTCGACCACCGGCCGAGATTTTGCGAATTTTTTAATTTATTATTTGAAATGTATTTTTTACGGGAAAACTACAAGTCCCAGCTCCTTGAAATTTGGTCACCATCCGCCCACGGGCCACGGGACCACTCGTACCACGTTTCGGATTTTTTCGACCACCGGCCGAGATTTTGCGAATTTTTTAATTTATTATTTGAAATGTATTTTTTACGAGAAAACTACAAGTCCCAGCTCCTTGAAATTTGGTCACCATCCGCCCACGGGCCACGGGACCACTCGTACCACGTTTCGGATTTTTTCGACCACCGGCCGAGATTTTGCGAATTTTTAAATTTATTATTTGAAATGTATTTTTTACGAGAAAACTACAAGTCCCAGCTCCTTGAAATTTGGTCACCATCCGCCCACGGGCCACGGGACCACTCGTACCACGTTTCGGATTTTTTCGACCACCGGCCGAGATTTTGCGAATTTTTTAATTTATTTTTTGAAATGTATTTTTTACGAGAAAACTACAAGTCCCAGCTCCTTGAAATTTTGTCACCATCCGCCCACGGGCCACGGGACCACTCGTACCACGTTTCGGATTTTTTCGACCACCGGCCGAGATTTTGCGAATTTTTTAATTTATTATTTGAAAAGTATTTTTTACGAGAAAACTACAAGTCCCAGCTCCTTGAAATTTTGTCACCATCCGCCCACGGGCCACGGGACCACTCGTACCACGTTTCGGATTTTTTCGACCACCGGCCGAGATTTTGCGAATTTTTTAATTTATTTTTTGAAATGTATTTTTTACGAGAAAACTACAAGTCCCAGCTCCTTGAAATTTGGTCACCATCCGCCCACGGGCCACGGGACCACTCGTACCACGTTTCGGATTTTTTCGACCACCGGCCGAGATTTTGCGAATTTTTTAATTTATTATTTGAAATGTATTTTTTACGAGAAAACTACAAGTCCCAGCTCCTTGAAATTTGGTCACCATCCGCCCACGGGCCACGGGACCACTCGTACCACGTTTCGGATTTTTTCGACCACCGGCCGAGATTTTGCGAATTTTTTAATTTATTATTTGAAAAGTATTTTTTACGAGAAAACTACAAGTCCCAGCTCCTTGAAATTTTGTCACCATCCGCCCACGGGCCACGGGACCACTCGTACCACGTTTCGGATTTTTTCGACCACCGGCCGAGATTTTGCGAATTTTTTAATTTATTATTTGAAAAGTATTTTTTACGAGAAAACTACAAGTCCCAGCTCCTTGAAATTTTGTCACCATCCGCCCACGGGCCACGGGACCACTCGTACCACGTTTCGGATTTTTTCGACCACCGGCCGAGATTTTGCGAATTTTTTAATTTATTATTTGAAATGTATTTTTTACGAGAAAACTACAAGTCCCAGCTCCTTGAAATTTGGTCACCATCCGCCCACGGGCCACGGGACCACTCGTACCACGTTTCGGATTTTTTCGACCACCGGCCGAGATTTTGCGAATTTTTTAATTTATTATTTGAAATGTATTTTTTACGAGAAAACTACAAGTCCCAGCTCCTTGAAATTTGGTCACCATCCGCCCACGGGCCACGGGACCACTCGTACCACGTTTCGGATTTTTTCGACCACCGGCCGAGATTTTGCGAATTTTTTAATTTATTATTTGAAATGTATTTTTTACGAGAAAACTACAAGTCCCAGCTCCTTGAAATTTGGTCACCCTCCGCCCACGGGCCACGGGACCACTCGTACCACGTTTCGGATTTTTTCGACCACCGGCCGAGATTTTGCGAATTTTTTAATTTATTATTTGAAATGTATTTTTTACGGGAAAACTACAAGTCCCAGCTCCTTGAAATTTGGTCACCATCCGCCCACGGGCCACGGGACCGCTCGTACCACGTTTCGGATTTTTTCGACCACCGGCCGAGATTTTGCGAATTTTTTAATTTATTATTTGAAAAGTATTTTTTACGAGAAAACTACAAGTCCCAGCTCCTTGAAATTTGGTCACCATCCGCCCACGGGCCACGGGACCACTCGTACCACGTTTCGGATTTTTTCGACCACCGGCCGAGATTTTGCGAATTTTTTAATTTATTATTTGAAATGTATTTTTTACGAGAAAACTACAAGTCCCAGCTCCTTGAAATTTTGTCACCATCCGCCCACGGGCCACGGGACCACTCGTACCACGTTTCGGATTTTTTCGACCACCGGCCGAGATTTTGCGAATTTTTTAATTTATTATTTGAAATGTATTTTTTACGGGAAAACTACAAGTCCCAGCTCCTTGAAATTTGGTCACCATCCGCCCACGGGCCACGGGACCACTCGTACCACGTTTCGGATTTTTTCGACCACCAGCCGAGATTTTGCGAATTTTTTAATTTATTATTTGAAATGTATTTTTTACGGGAAAACTACAAGTCCCAGCTCCTTGAAATTTTGTCACCATCCGCCCACGGGCCACGGGACCACTCGTACCACGTTTCGGATTTTTTCGACCACCGGCCGAGAGTTTGCGAATTTTTTAATTTATTTTTTGAAATGTATTTTTTACGGGAAAACTACAAGTCCCAGCTCCTTGAAATTTTGTCACCATCCGCCCACGGGCCACGGGACCACTCGTACCACGTTTCGGATTTTTTCGACCACCGACCGAGATTTTGCGAATTTTTTAATTTATTTTTTGAAATGTATTTTTTACGGGAAAACTACAAGTCCCAGCTCCTTGAAATTTGGTCACCATCCGCCCACGGGCCACGGGACCACTCGTACCACGTTTCGGATTTTTTCGACCACCGGCCGAGATTTTGCGAATTTTTTAATTTATTTTTTGAAATGTATTTTTTACGAGAAAACTGCAAGTCCCAGCTCCTTGAAATTTTGTCACCATCCGCCCACGGGACACGGGACCACTCGTACCACGTTTCGGATTTTTTCGACCACCGGCCGAGATTTTGCGAATTTTTTAATTTATTTTTTGAAATGTATTTTTTACGAGAAAACTGCAAGTCCCAGCTCCTTGAAATTTGGTCACCATCCGCCCACGGGACACGGGACCACTCGTACCACGTTTTGGATTTTTTCGACCACCGGCCGAGAGTTTGCGAATTTTTTAATTTATTATTTGAAATGTATTTTTTACGAGAAAACTACAAGTCCCAGCTCCTTGAAATTTGGTCACCATCCGCCCACGGGCCACGGGACCACTCGTACCACGTTTCGGATTTTTTCGACCACCGGCCGAGATTTTGCGAATTTTTTAATTTATTTTTTGAAATGTATTTTTTACGAGAAAACTACAAGTCCCAGCTCCTTGAAATTTGGTCACCATCCGCCCACGGGCCACGGGACCACTCGTACCACGTTTCGGATTTTTTCGACCACCGGCCGAGATTTTGCGAATTTTTTAATTTATTATTTGAAATGTATTTTTTACGAGAAAACTACAAGTCCCAGCTCCTTGAAATTTGGTCACCATCCGCCCACGGGCCACGGGACCACTCGTACCACGTTTCGGATTTTTTCGACCACCGGCCGAGATTTTGCGAATTTTTTAATTTATTATTTGAAAAGTATTTTTTACGAGAAAACTACAAGTCCCAGCTCCTTGAAATTTTGTCACCATCCGCCCACGGGCCACGGGACCACTCGTACCACGTTTCGGATTTTTTCGACCACCGGCCGAGATTTTGCGAATTTTTTAATTTATTATTTGAAAAGTATTTTTTACGAGAAAACTACAAGTCCCAGCTCCTTGAAATTTTGTCACCATCCGCCCACGGGCCACGGGACCACTCGTACCACGTTTCGGATTTTTTCGACCACCGGCCGAGATTTTGCGAATTTTTTAATTTATTATTTGAAATGTATTTTTTACGAGAAAACTACAAGTCCCAGCTCCTTGAAATTTGGTCACCATCCGCCCACGGGCCACGGGACCACTCGTACCACGTTTCGGATTTTTTCGACCACCGGCCGAGATTTTGCGAATTTTTTAATTTATTATTTGAAATGTATTTTTTACGAGAAAACTACAAGTCCCAGCTCCTTGAAATTTGGTCACCATCCGCCCACGGGCCACGGGACCACTCGTACCACGTTTCGGATTTTTTCGACCACCGGCCGAGATTTTGCGAATTTTTTAATTTATTATTTGAAATGTATTTTTTACGAGAAAACTACAAGTCCCAGCTCCTTGAAATTTGGTCACCCTCCGCCCACGGGCCACGGGACCACTCGTACCACGTTTCGGATTTTTTCGACCACCGGCCGAGATTTTGCGAATTTTTTAATTTATTATTTGAAATGTATTTTTTACGGGAAAACTACAAGTCCCAGCTCCTTGAAATTTGGTCACCATCCGCCCACGGGCCACGGGACCGCTCGTACCACGTTTCGGATTTTTTCGACCACCGGCCGAGATTTTGCGAATTTTTTAATTTATTATTTGAAAAGTATTTTTTACGAGAAAACTACAAGTCCCAGCTCCTTGAAATTTGGTCACCATCCGCCCACGGGCCACGGGACCACTCGTACCACGTTTCGGATTTTTTCGACCACCGGCCGAGATTTTGCGAATTTTTTAATTTATTATTTGAAATGTATTTTTTACGAGAAAACTACAAGTCCCAGCTCCTTGAAATTTTGTCACCATCCGCCCACGGGCCACGGGACCACTCGTACCACGTTTCGGATTTTTTCGACCACCGGCCGAGATTTTGCGAATTTTTTAATTTATTATTTGAAATGTATTTTTTACGGGAAAACTACAAGTCCCAGCTCCTTGAAATTTGGTCACCATCCGCCCACGGGCCACGGGACCACTCGTACCACGTTTCGGATTTTTTCGACCACCAGCCGAGATTTTGCGAATTTTTTAATTTATTATTTGAAATGTATTTTTTACGGGAAAACTACAAGTCCCAGCTCCTTGAAATTTTGTCACCATCCGCCCACGGGCCACGGGACCACTCGTACCACGTTTCGGATTTTTTCGACCACCGGCCGAGAGTTTGCGAATTTTTTAATTTATTTTTTGAAATGTATTTTTTACGGGAAAACTACAAGTCCCAGCTCCTTGAAATTTTGTCACCATCCGCCCACGGGCCACGGGACCACTCGTACCACGTTTCGGATTTTTTCGACCACCGACCGAGATTTTGCGAATTTTTTAATTTATTTTTTGAAATGTATTTTTTACGGGAAAACTACAAGTCCCAGCTCCTTGAAATTTGGTCACCATCCGCCCACGGGCCACGGGACCACTCGTACCACGTTTCGGATTTTTTCGACCACCGGCCGAGATTTTGCGAATTTTTTAATTTATTTTTTGAAATGTATTTTTTACGAGAAAACTGCAAGTCCCAGCTCCTTGAAATTTTGTCACCATCCGCCCACGGGACACGGGACCACTCGTACCACGTTTCGGATTTTTTCGACCACCGGCCGAGATTTTGCGAATTTTTTAATTTATTTTTTGAAATGTATTTTTTACGAGAAAACTGCAAGTCCCAGCTCCTTGAAATTTGGTCACCATCCGCCCACGGGACACGGGACCACTCGTACCACGTTTTGGATTTTTTCGACCACCGGCCGAGAGTTTGCGAATTTTTTAATTTATTATTTGAAATGTATTTTTTACGAGAAAACTACAAGTCCCAGCTCCTTGAAATTTGGTCACCATCCGCCCACGGGCCACGGGACCACTCGTACCACGTTTCGGATTTTTTCGACCACCGGCCGAGATTTTGCGAATTTTTTAATTTATTTTTTGAAATGTATTTTTTACAAGAAAACTACAAGTCCCAGCTCCTTGAAATTTGGTCACCATCCGCCCACGGGCAACGGGACCACTCGTACCACGTTTCGGATTTTTTCGACCACCGGCCGAGATTTTGCGAATTTTTTAATTTATTATTTGAAAAGTATTTTTTACGAGAAAACTACAAGTCCCAGCTCCTTGAAATTTGGTCACCATCCGCCCACGGGCCACGGGACCACTCGTACCACGTTTCGGATTTTTTCGACCACCGGCCGAGATTTTGCGAATTTTTTAATTTATTATTTGAAATGTATTTTTTACGAGAAAACTACAAGTCCCAGCTCCTTGAAATTTTGTCACCATCCGCCCACGGGCCACGGGACCACTCGTACCACGTTTCGGATTTTTTCGACCACCGGCCGAGAGTTTGCGAATTTTTTAATTTATTTTTTGAAATGTATTTTTTACGAGAAAACTGCAAGTCCCAGCTCCTTGAAATTTTGTCACCATCCGCCCACGGGCCACGGGACCACTCGTACCACGTTTCGGATTTTTTCGACCACCGGCCGAGATTTTGCGAATTTTTTAATTTATTATTTGAAAAGTATTTTTTACGAGAAAACTACAAGTCCCAGCTCCTTGAAATTTGGTCACCATCCGCCCACGGGCCACGGGACCACTCGTACCACGTTTCGGATTTTTTCGACCACCGGCCGAGATTTTGCGAATTTTTTAATTTATTATTTGAAATGTATTTTTTACGGGAAAACTACAAGTCCCAGCTCCTTGAAATTTGGTCACCATCCGCCCACGGGCCACGGGACCACTCGTACCACGTTTCGGATTTTTTCGACCACCGGCCGAGATTTTGCGAATTTTTTAATTTATTTTTTGAAATGTATTTTTTACGGGAAAACTACAAGTCCCAGCTCCTTGAAATTTGGTCACCATCCGCCCACGGGCCACGGGACCACTCGTACCACGTTTCGGATTTTTTCGACCACCGGCCGAGATTTTGCGAATTTTTTAATTTATTTTTTGAAATGTATTTTTTACGAGAAAACTGCAAGTCCCAGCTCCTT
This sequence comes from Anolis carolinensis, assembly GCF_035594765.1. Lineage (NCBI taxonomy): Eukaryota > Metazoa > Chordata > Lepidosauria > Squamata > Anolidae > Anolis > Anolis carolinensis. The sequence continues at coordinate 83,378 of NW_026943871.1, forward strand.
GAAATTTTATCACCATCCGCCCACGGGCCACGGGACCACTCGTACCACGTTTCGGATTTTTTCGACCACCGACCGAGATTTTGCGAATTTTTTAATTTATTTTTTGAAATGTATTTTTTACGGGAAAACTACAAGTCCCAGCTCCTTGAAATTTGGTCACCATCCGCCCACGGGCCACGGGACCACTCGTACCACGTTTCGGATTTTTTCGACCACCGGCCGAGATTTTGCGAATTTTTTAATTTATTTTTTGAAATGTATTTTTTACGAGAAAACTGCAAGTCCCAGCTCCTTGAAATTTTGTCACCATCCGCCCACGGGACACGGGACCACTCGTACCACGTTTCGGATTTTTTCGACCACCGGCCGAGATTTTGCGAATTTTTTAATTTATTTTTTGAAATGTATTTTTTACGAGAAAACTGCAAGTCCCAGCTCCTTGAAATTTGGTCACCATCCGCCCACGGGACACGGGACCACTCGTACCACGTTTTGGATTTTTTCGACCACCGGCCGAGAGTTTGCGAATTTTTTAATTTATTATTTGAAATGTATTTTTTACGAGAAAACTACAAGTCCCAGCTCCTTGAAATTTGGTCACCATCCGCCCACGGGCCACGGGACCACTCGTACCACGTTTCGGATTTTTTCGACCACCGGCCGAGATTTTGCGAATTTTTTAATTTATTTTTTGAAATGTATTTTTTACGAGAAAACTACAAGTCCCAGCTCCTTGAAATTTGGTCACCATCCGCCCACGGGCAACGGGACCACTCGTACCACGTTTCGGATTTTTTCGACCACCGGCCGAGATTTTGCGAATTTTTTAATTTATTATTTGAAAAGTATTTTTTACGAGAAAACTACAAGTCCCAGCTCCTTGAAATTTGGTCACCATCCGCCCACGGGCCACGGGACCACTCGTACCACGTTTCGGATTTTTTCGACCACCGGCCGAGATTTTGCGAATTTTTTAATTTATTATTTGAAATGTATTTTTTACGAGAAAACTACAAGTCCCAGCTCCTTGAAATTTTGTCACCATCCGCCCACGGGCCACGGGACCACTCGTACCACGTTTCGGATTTTTTCGACCACCGGCCGAGAGTTTGCGAATTTTTTAATTTATTTTTTGAAATGTATTTTTTACGAGAAAACTGCAAGTCCCAGCTCCTTGAAATTTTGTCACCATCCGCCCACGGGCCACGGGACCACTCGTACCACGTTTCGGATTTTTTCGACCACCGGCCGAGATTTTGCGAATTTTTTAATTTATTATTTGAAAAGTATTTTTTACGAGAAAACTACAAGTCCCAGCTCCTTGAAATTTGGTCACCATCCGCCCACGGGCCACGGGACCACTCGTACCACGTTTCGGATTTTTTCGACCACCGGCCGAGATTTTGCGAATTTTTTAATTTATTATTTGAAATGTATTTTTTACGGGAAAACTACAAGTCCCAGCTCCTTGAAATTTGGTCACCATCCGCCCACGGGCCACGGGACCACTCGTACCACGTTTCAGATTTTTTCGACCACCGGCCGAGATTTTGCGAATTTTTTAATTTATTTTTTGAAATGTATTTTTTACGAGAAAACTGCAAGTCCCAGCTCCTTGAAATTTTGTCACCATCCGCCCACGGGACACGGGACCACTCGTACCACGTTTCGGATTTTTTCGACCACCGGCCGAGATTTTGCGAATTTTTTAATTTATTATTTGAAATGTATTTTTTACGAGAAAACTACAAGTCCCAGCTCCTTGAAATTTTGTCACCATCCGCCCACGGGCCACGGGACCACTCGTACCACGTTTCGGATTTTTTCGACCACCGGCCGAGAGTTTGCGAATTTTTTAATTTATTTTTTGAAATGTATTTTTTACGGGAAAACTACAAGTCCCAGCTCCTTGAAATTTGGTCACCATCCGCCCACGGGCCACGGGACCGCTCGTACCACGTTTCGGATTTTTTCGACCACCGGCCGAGATTTTGCGAATTTTTTAATTTATTTTTTGAAATGTATTTTTTACGAGAAAACTACAAGTCCCAGCTCCTTGAAATTTTGTCACCATCCGCCCACGGGCCACGGGACCACTCGTACCACGTTTCGGATTTTTTCGACCACCGGCCGAGATTTTGCGAATTTTTTAATTTATTATTTGAAAAGTATTTTTTACGAGAAAACTACAAGTCCCAGCTCCTTGAAATTTGGTCACCATCCGCCCACGGGCCACGGGACCACTCGTACCACGTTTCGGATTTTTTCGACCACCGGCCGAGATTTTGCGAATTTTTTAATTTATTATTTGAAAAGTATTTTTTACGAGAAAACTACAAGTCCCAGCTCCTTGAAATTTTGTCACCATCCGCCCACGGGCCACGGGACCACTCGTACCACGTTTCGGATTTTTTCGACCACCGGCCGAGATTTTGCGAATTTTTTAATTTATTATTTGAAAAGTATTTTTACGAGAAAACTACAAGTCCCAGCTCCTTGAAATTTTGTCACCATCCGCCCACGGGCCACGGGACCACTCGTACCACGTTTCGGATTTTTTCGACCACCGGCCGAGATTTTGCGAATTTTTTAATTTATTTTTTGAAATGTATTTTTTACGAGAAAACTACAAGTCCCAGCTCCTTGAAATTTGGTCACCATCCGCCCACGGGCCACGGGACCACTCGTACCACGTTTCGGATTTTTTCGACCACCGGCCGAGATTTTGCGAATTTTTTAATTTATTTTTTGAAATGTATTTTTTACGAGAAAACTACAAGTCCCAGCTCCTTGAAATTTGGTCACCATCCGCCCACGGGCCACGGGACCACTCGTACCACGTTTCGGATTTTTTCGACCACCGGCCGAGATTTTGCGAATTTTTTAATTTATTTTTTGAAATGTATTTTTTACGAGAAAACTACAAGTCCCAGCTCCTTGAAATTTGGTCACCATCCGCCCACGGGCCACGGGACCACTCGTACCACGTTTCGGATTTTTTCGACCACCGGCCGAGATTTTGCGAATTTTTTAATTTATTATTTGAAATGTATTTTTTACGGGAAAACTACAAGTCCCAGCTCCTTGAAATTTGGTCACCATCCGCCCACGGGCCACGGGACCACTCGTACCACGTTTCGGATTTTTTCGACCACCGGCCGAGATTTTGCGAATTTTTTAATTTATTATTTGAAAAGTATTTTTTACGAGAAAACTACAAGTCCCAGCTCCTTGAAATTTGGTCACCATCCGCCCACGGGCCACGGGACCACTCGTACCACGTTTCGGATTTTTTCGACCACCGGCCGAGATTTTGCGAATTTTTTAATTTATTATTTGAAAAGTATTTTTTACGAGAAAACTACAAGTCCCAGCTCCTTGAAATTTGGTCACCATCCGCCCACGGGCCACGGGACCACTCGTACCACGTTTCGGATTTTTTCGACCACCGGCCGAGATTTTGCGAATTTTTTAATTTATTATTTGAAATGTATTTTTTACGAGAAAACTACAAGTCCCAGCTCCTTGAAATTTGGTCACCATCCGCCCACGGGCCACGGGACCACTCGTACCACGTTTCAGATTTTTTCGACCACCGGCCGAGATTTTGCGAATTTTTTAATTTATTATTTGAAATGTATTTTTTACGAGAAAACTACAAGTCCCAGCTCCTTGAAATTTGGTCACCATCCGCCCACGGGCCACGGGACCACTCGTACCACGTTTCGGATTTTTTCGACCACCGGCCGAGATTTTGCGAATTTTTTAATTTATTATTTGAAATGTATTTTTTACGGGAAAACTACAAGTCCCAGCTCCTTGAAATTTGGTCACCATCCGCCCACGGGCCACGGGACCACTCGTACCACGTTTCGGATTTTTTCGACCACCGGCCGAGATTTTGCGAATTTTTTAATTTATTATTTGAAATGTATTTTTTACGAGAAAACTACAAGTCCCAGCTCCTTGAAATTTGGTCACCATCCGCCCACGGGCCACGGGACCACTCGTACCACGTTTCGGATTTTTTCGACCACCGGCCGAGATTTTGCGAATTTTTTAATTTATTATTTGAAATGTATTTTTTACGAGAAAACTACAAGTCCCAGCTCCTTGAAATTTTGTCACCATCCGCCCACGGGCCACGGGACCACTCGTACCACGTTTCGGATTTTTTCGACCACCGGCCGAGATTTTGCGAATTTTTTAATTTATTATTTGAAATGTATTTTTTACGGGAAAACTACAAGTCCCAGCTCCTTGAAATTTGGTCACCATCCGCCCACGGGCCACGGGACCACTCGTACCACGTTTCGGATTTTTTCGACCACCGGCCGAGATTTTGCGAATTTTTTAATTTATTATTTGAAATGTATTTTTTACGGGAAAACTACAAGTCCCAGCTCCTTGAAATTTTGTCACCATCCGCCCACGGGCCACGGGACCACTCGTACCACGTTTCGGATTTTTTCGACCACCGGCCGAGAGTTTGCGAATTTTTTAATTTATTTTTTGAAATGTATTTTTTACGGGAAAACTACAAGTCCCAGCTCCTTGAAATTTTGTCACCATCCGCCCACGGGCCACGGGACCACTCGTACCACGTTTCGGATTTTTTCGACCACCGGCCGAGATTTTGCGAATTTTTTAATTTATTTTTTGAAATGTATTTTTTACGAGAAAACTGCAAGTCCCAGCTCCTTGAAATTTGGTCACCATCCGCCCACGGGACACGGGACCACTCGTACCACGTTTCGGATTTTTTCGACCACCGGCCGAGAGTTTGCGAATTTTTTAATTTATTATTTGAAATGTATTTTTTACGAGAAAACTACAAGTCCCAGCTCCTTGAAATTTGGTCACCATCCGCCCACGGGCCACGGGACCACTCGTACCACGTTTCGGATTTTTTCGACCACCGGCCGAGATTTTGCGAATTTTTTAATTTATTATTTGAAAAGTATTTTTTACGAGAAAACTACAAGTCCCAGCTCCTTGAAATTTGGTCACCATCCGCCCACGGGCCACGGGACCACTCGTACCACGTTTCAGATTTTTTCGACCACCGGCCGAGATTTTGCGAATTTTTTAATTTATTTTTTGAAATGTATTTTTTACGGGAAAACTACAAGTCCCAGCTCCTTGAAATTTTGTCACCATCCGCCCACGGGCCACGGGACCACTCGTACCACGTTTCGGATTTTTTCGACCACCGGCCGAGATTTTGCGAATTTTTTAATTTATTTTTTGAAATGTATTTTTTACGAGAAAACTGCAAGTCCCAGCTCCTTGAAATTTGGTCACCATCCGCCCACGGGACACGGGACCACTCGTACCACGTTTCGGATTTTTTCGACCACCGGCCGAGAGTTTGCGAATTTTTTAATTTATTATTTGAAATGTATTTTTTACGAGAAAACTACAAGTCCCAGCTCCTTGAAATTTGGTCACCATCCGCCCACGGGCCACGGGACCACTCGTACCACGTTTCGGATTTTTTCGACCACCGGCCGAGATTTTGCGAATTTTTTAATTTATTATTTGAAAAGTATTTTTTACGAGAAAACTACAAGTCCCAGCTCCTTGAAATTTGGTCACCATCCGCCCACGGGCCACGGGACCACTCGTACCACGTTTCGGATTTTTTCGACCACCGGCCGAGATTTTGCGAATTTTTTAATTTATTATTTGAAATGTATTTTTTACGAGAAAACTACAAGTCCCAGCTCCTTGAAATTTTGTCACCATCCGCCCACGGGCCACGGGACCACTCGTACCACGTTTCGGATTTTTTCGACCACCGGCCGAGAGTTTGCGAATTTTTTAATTTATTTTTTGAAATGTATTTTTTACGAGAAAACTGCAAGTCCCAGCTCCTTGAAATTTTGTCACCATCCGCCCACGGGCCACGGGACCACTCGTACCACGTTTCGGATTTTTTCGACCACCGGCCGAGGTTTTGCGAATTTTTTAATTTATTATTTGAAAAGTATTTTTTACGAGAAAACTACAAGTCCCAGCTCCTTGAAATTTGGTCACCATCCGCCCACGGGCCACGGGACCGCTCGTACCACGTTTCGGATTTTTTCGACCACCGGCCGAGATTTTGCGAATTTTTTAATTTATTATTTGAAATGTATTTTTTACGGGAAAACTACAAGTCCCAGCTCCTTGAAATTTGGTCACCATCCGCCCACGGGCCACGGAACCACTCGTACCACGTTTCGGATTTTTTCGACCACCGGCCGAGATTTTGCGAATTTTTTAATTTATTTTTTGAAATGTATTTTTTACGGGAAAACTACAAGTCCCAGCTCCTTGAAATTTTGTCACCATCCGCCCACGGGCCACGGGACCACTCGTACCACGTTTCGGATTTTTTCGACCACCGGCCGAGATTTTGCGAATTTTTTAATTTATTTTTTGAAATGTATTTTTTACGGGAAAACTACAAGTCCCAGCTCCTTGAAATTTGGTCACCATCCGCCCACGGGCCACGGGACCACTCGTACCACGTTTCGGATTTTTTCGACCACCGGCCGAGATTTTGCGAATTTTTTAATTTATTTTTTGAAATGTATTTTTTACGAGAAAACTGCAAGTCCCAGCTCCTTGAAATTTGGTCACCATCCGCCCACGGGACACGGGACCACTCGTACCACGTTTCGGATTTTTTCGACCACCGGCCGAGAGTTTGCGAATTTTTTAATTTATTATTTGAAATGTATTTTTTACGAGAAAACTACAAGTCCCAGCTCCTTGAAATTTGGTCACCATCCGCCCACGGGCCACGGGACCACTCGTACCACGTTTCGGATTTTTTCGACCACCGGCCGAGATTTTGCGAATTTTTTAATTTATTATTTGAAAAGTATTTTTTACGAGAAAACTACAAGTCCCAGCTCCTTGAAATTTGGTCACCATCCGCCCACGGGCCACGGGACCACTCGTACCACGTTTCGGATTTTTTCGACCACCGGCCGAGATTTTGCGAATTTTTTAATTTATTATTTGAAATGTATTTTTTACGGGAAAACTACAAGTCCCAGCTCCTTGAAATTTTGTCACCATCCGCCCACGGGCCACGGGACCACTCGTACCACGTTTCGGATTTTTTCGACCACCGGCCGAGAGTTTGCGAATTTTTTAATTTATTTTTTGAAATGTATTTTTTACGGGAAAACTACAAGTCCCAGCTCCTTGAAATTTTGTCACCATCCGCCCACGGGCCACGGGACCACTCGTACCACGTTTCGGATTTTTTCGACCACCGGCCGAGAGTTTGCGAATTTTTTAATTTATTTTTTGAAATGTATTTTTTACGGGAAAACTACAAGTCCCAGCTCCTTGAAATTTTGTCACCATCCGCCCACGGGCCACGGGACCACTCGTACCACGTTTCGGATTTTTTCGACCACCGGCCGAGATTTTGCGAATTTTTTAATTTATTTTTTGAAATGTATTTTTTACGAGAAAACTGCAAGTCCCAGCTCCTTGAAATTTGGTCACCATCCGCCCACGGGACACGGGACCACTCGTACCACGTTTCGGATTTTTTCGACCACCGGCCGAGAGTTTGCGAATTTTTTAATTTATTATTTGAAATGTATTTTTTACGAGAAAACTACAAGTCCCAGCTCCTTGAAATTTGGTCACCATCCGCCCACGGGCCACGGGACCACTCGTACCACGTTTCGGATTTTTTCGACCACCGGCCGAGATTTTGCGAATTTTTTAATTTATTATTTGAAAAGTATTTTTTACGAGAAAACTACAAGTCCCAGCTCCTTGAAATTTGGTCACCATCCGCCCACGGGCCACGGGACCACTCGTACCACGTTTCGGATTTTTTCGACCACCGGCCGAGATTTTGCGAATTTTTTAATTTATTATTTGAAATGTATTTTTTACGAGAAAACTACAAGTCCCAGCTCCTTGAAATTTTGTCACCATCCGCCCACGGGCCACGGGACCACTCGTACCACGTTTCGGATTTTTTCGACCACCGGCCGAGAGTTTGCGAATTTTTTAATTTATTTTTTGAAATGTATTTTTTACGAGAAAACTGCAAGTCCCAGCTCCTTGAAATTTTGTCACCATCCGCCCACGGGCCACGGGACCACTCGTACCACGTTTCGGATTTTTTCGACCACCGGCCGAGGTTTTGCGAATTTTTTAATTTATTATTTGAAAAGTATTTTTTACGAGAAAACTACAAGTCCCAGCTCCTTGAAATTTGGTCACCATCCGCCCACGGGCCACGGGACCGCTCGTACCACGTTTCGGATTTTTTCGACCACCGGCCGAGATTTTGCGAATTTTTTAATTTATTTTTTGAAAAGTATTTTTTACGAGAAAACTACAAGTCCCAGCTCCTTGAAATTTGGTCACCATCCGCCCACGGGCCACGGGACCGCTCGTACCACGTTTCGGATTTTTTCGACCACCGGCCGAGATTTTGCGAATTTTTTAATTTATTATTTGAAAAGTATTTTTTACGAGAAAACTACAAGTCCCAGCTCCTTGAAATTTGGTCACCATCCGCCCACAGGCCACGGGACCACTCGTACCACGTTTCGGATTTTTTCGACCACCGGCCGAGATTTTGCGAATTTTTTAATTTATTATTTGAAATGTATTTTTTACGAGAAAACTACAAGTCCCAGCTCCTTGAAATTTTGTCACCATCCGCCCACGGGCCACGGGACCACTCGTACCACGTTTCGGATTTTTTCGACCACCGGCCGAGATTTTGCGAATTTTTTAATTTATTATTTGAAATGTATTTTTTACGGGAAAACTACAAGTCCCAGCTCCTTGAAATTTGGTCACCATCCGCCCACTGGCCACGGGACCACTCGTACCACGTTTCGGATTTTTTCGACCACCGGCCGAGATTCTGCGAATTTTTTAATTTATTTTTTGAAATGTATTTTTTACGGGAAAACTACAAGTCCCAGCTCCTTGAAATTTGGTCACCATCCGCCCACGGGCCACGGGACCACTCGTACCACGTTTCGGATTTTTTCGACCACCGGCCGAGATTTTGCGAATTTTTTAATTTATTTTTTGAAATGTATTTTTTACGAGAAAACTGCAAGTCCCAGCTCCTTGAAATTTTGTCACCATCCGCCCACGGGACACGGGACCACTCGTACCACGTTTCGGATTTTTTCGACCACCGGCCGAGATTTTGCGAATTTTTTAATTTATTTTTTGAAATGTATTTTTTACGAGAAAACTGCAAGTCCCAGCTCCTTGAAATTTGGTCACCATCTGCCCACGGGACACGGGACCACTCGTACCACGTTTCGGATTTTTTCGACCACCGGCCGAGATTTTGCGAATTTTTTAATTTATTATTTGAAAAGTATTTTTTACGAGAAAACTACAAGTCCCAGCTCCTTGAAATTTTGTCACCATCCGCCCACGGGCCACGGGACCACTCGTACCACGTTTCGGATTTTTTCGACCACCGGCCGAGAGTTTGCGAATTTTTTAATTTATTATTTGAAATGTATTTTTTACGAGAAAACTACAAGTCCCAGCTCCTTGAAATTTGGTCACCATCCGCCCACGGGCCACGGGACCACTCGTACCACGTTTCGGATTTTTTCGACCACCGGCCGAGATTTTGCGAATTTTTTAATTTATTTTTTGAAATGTATTTTTTACGAGAAAACTACAAGTCCCAGCTCCTTGAAATTTGGTCACCATCCGCCCACGGGCCACGGGACCACTCGTACCACGTTTCGGATTTTTTCGACCACCGGCCGAGATTTTGCGAATTTTTTAATTTATTATTTGAAAAGTATTTTTTACGAGAAAACTACAAGTCCCAGCTCCTTGAAATTTGGTCACCATCCGCCCACGGGCCACGGGACCACTCGTACCACGTTTCGGATTTTTTCGACCACCGGCCGAGATTTTGCGAATTTTTTAATTTATTATTTGAAATGTATTTTTTACGGGAAAACTACAAGTCCCAGCTCCTTGAAATTTTGTCACCATCCGCCCACGGGCCACGGGACCACTCGTACCACGTTTCGGATTTTTTCGACCACCGACCGAGATTTTGCGAATTTTTTAATTTATTTTTTGAAATGTATTTTTTACGGGAAAACTACAAGTCCCAGCTCCTTGAAATTTGGTCACCATCCGCCCACGGGCCACGGGACCACTCGTACCACGTTTCGGATTTTTTCGACCACCGGCCGAGATTTTGCGAATTTTTTAATTTATTTTTTGAAATGTATTTTTTACGAGAAAACTGCAAGTCCCAGCTCCTTGAAATTTTGTCACCATCCGCCCACGGGACACGGGACCACTCGTACCACGTTTCGGATTTTTTCGACCACCGGCCGAGATTTTGCGAATTTTTTAATTTATTTTTTGAAATGTATTTTTTACGAGAAAACTGCAAGTCCCAGCTCCTTGAAATTTGGTCACCATCCGCCCACGGGCCACGGGACCACTCGTACCACGTTTCGGATTTTTTCGACCACCGGCCGAGATTTTGCGAATTTTTTAATTTATTATTTGAAAAGTATTTTTTACGAGAAAACTACAAGTCCCAGCTCCTTGAAATTTTGTCACCATCCGCCCACGGGCCACGGGACCACTCGTACCACGTTTCGGATTTTTTCGACCACCGGCCGAGAGTTTGCGAATTTTTTAATTTATTATTTGAAATGTATTTTTTACGAGAAAACTACAAGTCCCAGCTCCTTGAAATTTGGTCACCATCCGCCCACGGGCCACGGGACCACTCGTACCACGTTTCGGATTTTTTCGACCACCGGCCGAGATTTTGCGAATTTTTTAATTTATTATTTGAAATGTATTTTTTACGAGAAAACTACAAGTCCCAGCTCCTTGAAATTTTGTCACCATCCGCCCACGGGCCACGGGACCACTCGTACCACGTTTCGGATTTTTTCGACCACCGGCCGAGATTTTGCGAATTTTTTAATTTATTATTTGAAATGTATTTTTTACGAGAAAACTACAAGTCCCAGCTCCTTGAAATTTGGTCACCATCCGCCCACGGGCCACGGGACCACTCGTACCACGTTTCGGATTTTTTCGACCACCGGCCGAGATTTTGCGAATTTTTTAATTTATTATTTGAAATGTATTTTTTACGGGAAAACTACAAGTCCCAGCTCCTTGAAATTTGGTCACCATCCGCCCACGGGCCACGGGACCACTCGTACCACGTTTCGGATTTTTTCGACCACCGGCCGAGATTTTGCGAATTTTTTAATTTATTATTTGAAATGTATTTTTTACGAGAAAACTACAAGTCCCAGCTCCTTGAAATTTGGTCACCATCCGCCCACGGGCCACGGGACCACTCGTACCACGTTTCGGATTTTTTCGACCACCGGCCGAGATTTTGCGAATTTTTTAATTTATTATTTGAAATGTATTTTTTACGAGAAAACTACAAGTCCCAGCTCCTTGAAATTTTGTCACCATCCGCCCACGGGCCACGGGACCACTCGTACCACGTTTCGGATTTTTTCGACCACCGGCCGAGATTTTGCGAATTTTTTAATTTATTATTTGAAATGTATTTTTTACGAGAAAACTACAAGTCCCAGCTCCTTGAAATTTGGTCACCATCCGCCCACGGGCCACGGGACCACTCGTACCACGTTTCGGATTTTTTCGACCACCGGCCGAGATTTTGCGAATTTTTTAATTTATTTTTTGAAATGTATTTTTTACGGGAAAACTACAAGTCCCAGCTCCTTGAAATTTGGTCACCATCCGCCCACGGGCCACGGGACCACTCGTACCACGTTTCGGATTTTTTCGACCACCGGCCGAGATTTTGCGAATTTTTTAATTTATTTTTTGAAATGTATTTTTTACGGGAAAACTACAAGTCCCAGCTCCTTGAAATTTGGTCACCATCCGCCCACGGGCCACGGGACCACTCGTACCACGTTTCGGATTTTTTCGACCACCGGCCGAGATTTTGCGAATTTTTTAATTTATTATTTGAAATGTATTTTTTACGGGAAAACTACAAGTCCCAGCTCCTTGAAATTTGGTCACCATCCGCCCACGGGCCACGGGACCACTCGTACCACGTTTCGGATTTTTTCGACCACCGGCCGAGATTTTGCGAATTTTTTAATTTATTATTTGAAATGTATTTTTTACGGGAAAACTACAAGTCCCAGCTCCTTGAAATTTTGTCACCATCCGCCCACGGGCCACGGGACCACTCGTACCACGTTTCGGATTTTTTCGACCACCGGCCGAGATTTTGCGAATTTTTTAATTTATTATTTGAAATGTATTTTTTACGGGAAAACTACAAGTCCCAGCTCCTTGAAATTTGGTCACCATCCGCCCACGGGCCACGGGACCACTCGTACCACGTTTCGGATTTTTTCGACCACCGGCCGAGATTTTGCGAATTTTTTAATTTATTTTTTGAAATGTATTTTTTACGAGAAAACTACAAGTCCCAGCTCCTTGAAATTTGGTCACCATCCGCCCACGGGCCACGGGACCACTCGTACCACGTTTCGGATTTTTTCGACCACCGGCCGAGATTTTGCGAATTTTTTAATTTATTATTTGAAATGTATTTTTTACGGGAAAACTACAAGTCCCAGCTCCTTGAAATTTGGTCACCATCCGCCCACGGGCCACGGGACCACTCGTACCACGTTTCGGATTTTTTCGACCACCGGCCGAGATTTTGCGAATTTTTTAATTTATTTTTTGAAATGTATTTTTTACGAGAAAACTGCAAGTCCCAGCTCCTTGAAATTTTGTCACCATCCGCCCACGGGACACGGGACCACTCGTACCACGTTTCGGATTTTTTCGACCACCGGCCGAGATTTTGCGAATTTTTTAATTTATTTTTTGAAATGTATTTTTTACGAGAAAACTGCAAGTCCCAGCTCCTTGAAATTTTGTCACCATCCGCCCACGGGCCACGGGACCACTCGTACCACGTTTCGGATTTTTTCGACCACCGGCCGAGATTTTGCGAATTTTTTAATTTATTATTTGAAAAGTATTTTTTACGAGAAAACTACAAGTCCCAGCTACTTGAAATTTGGTCACCATCCGCCCACGGGCCACGGGACCACTCGTACCACGTTTCGGATTTTTTCGACCACCGGCCGAGATTTTGCGAATTTTTTAATTTATTATTTGAAATGTATTTTTTACGGGAAAACTCCTTGAAATTTGGTCACCATCCGCCCACGGGCCACGGGACCACTCGTACCACGTTTCGGATTTTTTCGACCACCGGCCGAGATTTTGCGAATTTTTTAATTTATTATTTGAAAAGTATTTTTTACGGGAAAACTCCTTGAAATTTGGTCACCATCCGCCCACGGGCCACGGGACCACTCGTACCACGTTTCGGATTTTTTCGACCACCGGCCGAGATTTTGCGAATTTTTTAATTTATTATTTGAAATGTATTTTTTACGAGAAAACTACAAGTCCCAGCTCCTTGAAATTTTGTCACCATCCGCCCACGGGCCACGGGACCACTCGTACCACGTTTCGGATTTTTTCGACCACCGGCCGAGATTTTGCGAATTTTTTAATTTATTATTTGAAATGTATTTTTTACGGGAAAACTACAAGTCCCAGCTCCTTGAAATTTGGTCACCATCCGCCCACGGGCCACGGGACCACTCGTACCACGTTTCGGATTTTTTCGACCACCGGCCGAGATTTTGCGAATTTTTTAATTTATTATTTGAAATGTATTTTTTACGGGAAAACTACAAGTCCCAGCTCCTTGAAATTTTGTCACCATCCGCCCACGGGCCACGGGACCACTCGTACCACGTTTCGGATTTTTTCGACCACCGGCCGAGAGTTTGCGAATTTTTTAATTTATTTTTTGAAATGTATTTTTTACGGGAAAACTACAAGTCCCAGCTCCTTGAAATTTGGTCACCATCCGCCCACGGGCCACGGGACCACTCGTACCACGTTTCGGATTTTTTCGACCACCGGCCGAGATTTTGCGAATTTTTTAATTTATTTTTTGAAATGTATTTTTTACGAGAAAACTGCAAGTCCCAGCTCCTTGAAATTTGGTCACCATCCGCCCACGGGACACGGGACCA